>NW_004567114.1:33704470-33706435 GCF_000260355.1 Condylura cristata | reverse complement strand
GGCGGGAATTGAACTCATGCGGAAGCGGCTTCAGATTCTCAGTGCTGTGCTTTAACCCGCTGCGCCACCAGGGAGGGCCTGTTTTTAGTTTTTATAAACTCAAAATTATGTACACAGGCTTTGGTTCTTTCTTTTTTCAAACTTTATTTTTACTTATGTATAGAAGATGGGGGTGTAGGCCTGAATTGTGGGGTGAGAGGATTCACCAGAGACAGAGTGAGGAGAACAGGCAGATGTACTGAAATACACTGTTAAGGGGAACAGCAGGCGAGGCAGGAGGGGTCTGCTGCACCATGTGGGTCAGTTCCCTGGCCTGGGATCGGGTTCATGCTGCAGTGGCCACTATTGATAGTGCTGAGACTTAACCCCTTGGGCCACCAGGGAGACCCCCGATTTTTCTTTTCTGAAGTAACATGTTGAGTTATACGAAATGGAAGTTTTCTCACTGTAGAGAAACATACTCAATCACACCATCATCCTATCTAACCTTGTTTTTATTTAACTTTAGGTATGATTTGCCTGCTAATAATTTTTCTGTCACTTAGATGTTTATGTCACAGAGCTAAGTTCTTGTTCAACAGGTAGTACTTTTGTTTTAATTAAATTTATGGGTGAAGATGCTAACCCTGGACAAGACTAAGGTGATAGCTCTCAGTGGCTTCATGGGGCCTGTCAGGGAAGCCCAGACACAGAGTCCTTATCAAGGAATAAAACCCAACGGGGGCCCTCCCTGGTGGCACAGTGGGTTAAAGCGCAGCACCATGAAGTTCTGTGCAGCTGCTTCACGGGGTTCGATCCCTGGCCAGGTTGCTGACCCATATGGAGCAGCAGACCTTGCCTGACCCACCCACTGCTCCCCTCAGCAATATACCTCATCAGTCTGCCTGTTCTGCTCCCTGCTGTGCCTCTGGTGAATCTTCTCTCCACTCCTGCACTGCTGGCCTATGCCCCAGTTCTGTATGCATAAATAAATAAGTCTTAAAACACACACACACACACACACACACACACACCAACAGTAGGGTAAGGAGGAGTGCCAGATGCTGAAAGGGTCCAGTGTGGAAAATGATAGATGCAAAGGAACAAAAGAAAGTTAATGGAATAGAGCACAGCCTGTAAATGCTAAAGTGTGCAGCAATGGGTTGTGTAGTAAGTCCTCACTCAACATCTTCCATCAACTCTTGGAAATAGGCTGTTAGCAAGCCCAGGTATAGCAAGGCAGGTCCCCAAGCACATTGCCCTCATTCAGCATCAGCCAGGACTGTTTGTCTTCAACAGCACTGCGAGGAATGGAACTGAAGCAACCCCGTGATCAAGCACCTGCCACATTGGCCTCTGGGCAGTTACACAGACAAGAGCTGGGCTTTCTTCAATCCATTAATCGCTGGTGCTCTCCTCAGACCTACATTGCAGAGGCCCCATAATCTTCAGGGTTCTCAAAACAGAGGCTAACCCTTTAGCTATGAGTTTTGCCTTAGGTAGTTAAACAATGGCAATGACACTGGACCCCATCAAGATGAAGCAAAAGCTTCCACAAACAGATTGTAGAGCAGAACCTCTTCCCTTCTTTGCAAAGGGCTTGTTCCTGAGTGCATAAGCGGTGGCACACTCAAGAGTGCCAACTCCTGGGGTATCACTTGTTTTTTTCTACACAGCTGAGCACAGGAATTTAGAGGAAGCCCAACTTCTTAAGTCCAACAAGTTCAGACACATAAAAGGGAATATGGTGTGCAGGATTTTCTAAAGGTTGTATAGGAATCATTTGAGGATAAATAATATGGGATGAATAATAATATAAAGACAATGGAAATATGAGTTCTTTGCACAATGAAGAATGCATGAACTCTTTTGTCTAGTAAGGCCAGCAGAATTATCTGTCCTAGTTTTATTTTAAAGATTTATTTATTCATACAGAACTGGGGTACAAGCCAGAGGTGTAGGGGCAGTGAGAGGATTCACCAGAGA
>NW_004567114.1:33639804-33703985 GCF_000260355.1 Condylura cristata | reverse complement strand
CAATTAAAAAACCTCTTTTGTTCAGCTAATACAAAGGAAGGGACCATCCAGGCATTCTGCTCATATTTTTACGGTTGAGGTGGATAGAACAAAAACTTGTGGTCATCCTCTCCTGTAAACTTCTTAAGTGAAATTAATACTATGCAGAGCCTTTTTTGATAGATGCGAAGAATCTGACTTTTTAGTGAAGTCAAATTTGCCTATCTGTTTGCAGGTAGACAGCATGGTAATGATTTGCTAGAGGCTCAGGTTGTGTATACAGAGAAATAATAACATAGGTAAGACAGCATTGATTTTTGGCTTTCTTATTTCTACCGATTGATGGAAATATGTGTTTGTAATTTTTAAATAGCTAAGTTGAAAAAGTCAAGGATTTGTGCTCCACTAATCAGTTAACACAATGAAGGATAAAAGGCAGCATGTTAAACATACCCCTTTCTTTCCATCTCCTCTTCAGAAAGGGAGGTTATTGTGAGACAGTAAACATAATAGGGCTAAAACACCTGGAAATTTAGTACGAGGTGTCAGAGAAGATACACAATAGTCAAATGTAATGAGGTTGGATTGTGGGTATTCTCCACTTTGTCATTTCCTTTCAAAGCTATTATTTCACCCTTACTGATAACCTCTCTTCAGTTAAAAAAATTACCATTAACATTCACTTTTTGCAGGTTTGAACAATTTTTTAATCCAACAAGCTATTTTACCTCACACAATAGATGTGGTCTTAGCCAATAATCTTCATTGTTAACAACATCCAATGGCTTTTTAAACAATTATATGACATCCATTGTGTTCCATTTTCTTTCTATGGCAGAAAAAGCCCTGTAAAGCATTCCAACTAGTAAGGTACACGAGGTATCGCTTTCATAAAGCTGTGCTAGCTGTCTCTAATTCAATTATTCAACTCAAAGACTTCCTTCAATGCTGCAAAATTGTCCTGATACTTCCCCATTTCTGATGTTAACCTGAGCTGTTTGTGGTTGCTTGGATTGTAAAAGTTTCTTTATCTATTTAGCTTATCTTTTAAAACCATTTTACTTGTCATCAAGAAATGGTTTCAGGTTTTTTTAATCCTTAGAGTGGCTATAGGAATTAGAGTAGTTGTCATTTGTATAAGTATAAAGAAGAAATGAGCATCCTGGGGGTGGGGGAGGGGAGGACAGCTTCGCCACCTGTAAAGAAAGCCATGATGCTAAAGTTCAACTTTGTACCAGGGCACCCCTGCTTCATATGCTCCACTCCACCCCCTGATTTCCAGGGGCAAATCTCATTTGGGTCATTTGATTATTTACTTATTATCTCTAGAGGGTGGGTAGGCCAGTACTATCTGAACTCCAAATACACTAAAAAATGTAATAAAGGTCAGAAGCTAGAGAGGATTAAACCCCTCTACAGTTTATAGTGATTGTTATATTTACCTTTTGCAAACCTATCCAGCTTTACCCCACTATTTCATCCTGGGAAAAAGTAGAGATGATATTGGATGTATTATCAGAAGTCAGTATGTAGCTCTTTGCCACTCATCATGAATCATTGCTTCTTTTTAAATAAGAATTTGGAGTTTGTTTTTGATAGTTTTCTGTATCTCTGAATTTTTAGGTGTAGAAATCTACAATTAAGATCTCCCTCCTAGGTTGGATTTAATAGTGATTAAAATAATGAATCATTTGGGTGACATGATTTTGCCTTTTCAAAAAATCCCTCAAGGGGCCTTCCTGATGGCTTATGGGGTTGAAGTGCAACACAATGCAGCTATCCGCAGCCATGGCAGCAGGAGTTCTATCCCTGGCCAGGGAGGTGACCCACGTGGTGGCAGACCTCCCTGTCTCACCACTACTCCCCTCAGCAGTGTATTTCAGTAGATCTGTCTGTTCTACTCCCCACTCTGTCTCTGATGGATCCTCGCATCCCCCACACCTCTGGTCTACACCTCAGCTTTTGTTTGCATAATATCTTTCCCTCAAGATAGATAGATGTTTGCAACTTGTAGCCTGGTCACATTACTGTTGAGACGGAACACTGGGATCTGGGCATGCATCACAGTCAACCTGCCATTGCTACTCACGGATGTAGTAAACTGTCAAACTGTAGTTCTTCACAGAATCTATTGGCTAGAAGGTTACTACTCACCACTATATTCTTGAGAGAATGATACTAGTTAATCTAAAAGGATGCTACTCAGAGAGTATTTTATAGTGATTGTCAAAGCAGCCTGTCCCAAGCCCAGTGTAGGTTATGGTCACAGGAGCTGCCACACTTTTTTTTTCTCACCCACATGTCACAGGCATATGTCAGGTGGCACCTTGGACACTCACTGAAATAGGGAGTGAAAAAAAAAAAAAACAACAACTGAGACTTCCTGAAGAGATTGACAGCTTTAACCAGACCTATTTAATTGTCACCAGTTTGAGGTAGCAGAAACATGTTTCAAAAAGGTTCTTAGAGTAAGGAGGGGCAGAGTCAGGGATGACTGGTTTATCAATAAAAAAAAAAGAACTCCTAAAGAGCCTTCCTGGTGGTGCAAGGGGTTAAGTCTCAGCACTTTGAAGCTATCAGCAGTCATTGCAGCATGAGGAGTTCAATCCTCTGCCAGGGAGCTACCCACATGGCACAGCAGACCTCTCCTGTCTCACCCGCTGCTCCCATCAGCAGTGTAATTCAGTCAATCTGCTTGTTCTGCTCCCCACTCTGTCTCTGGTGAATTTTTTAGCCTTCCCCCCCCACCTACAACCCAGCTCATGTATGAATAAATAAAATAAATCATTTTAAAAAAATGGGTAAAAATCATGTTAGCTCAGACAAATGTAGAGAATAGTCTAGTGAGGGGAGAGCTGAGGGAACTGCAGCATGGAAACAAGAATACATATGGTTTGAAAGAAACATCAGACGCGACTGTGAAGCAAGAGTCGGTAGATGCCAGGGATTTCCTGTGAGAGCGTTGGTCCACTTCTACCTTTGACATTTTCACTCCGTATTTTCACTGAGTGCCTGCTGTATGTATATACTCTGCCAGTACTTTTGGACAGAAGACATCATCAAAGGTAGACTATCAAACCCTAAGAGCCTTGCACATGAAACACTGAACTAACCATGAAATAGACAGAATGCCAAAGTGAATGGCACTTGGGTTTTGAAAAAGGAGTTTTCCAGGATATGTAATTCCTGAAGTGTGCTCACTCGTTCTTTATTCATTCAACAAACAATTTTTGAAGTGTCTACCATGTGCCAGGAACTAGACATTAAAGAGATAATTCTTTGGGGATGATCCAGTTGCAAAAGCTAATCACTGAGAGTGTAAGTCACTGAGTTTAGACAAGAATTAAATGAAATGTAGTCCTTAACAGGTGCTCAGTAATTATTTGTTGATCAAATGAGTAAGATAGTAATTCAAATTAAGTGCTGTCAGTTTCGAAGCTATTTTGAAACAGTGCCTAGGATGGTGGTTTATACTGATTTCCACTAATCATGGTGGATCCATTATGGAAGCCGAGACCTCATCTGTCTTGTTCACTGGAGCAACCCCAGCTGGAGAACAGAGCCTGGCATAGAGCTAGAACATGATCACTATCTGATGAATAAATTAGCCAAAGATTGCATACTTTTTACTGTAGTTTGCTTGGGATGGTGGCCCTTTTCCACCCTTGGGGGAATGTCGTTACTCTTAGAATGTGTTAAATCAGGGCTCTCCCTGGTGGCGCAACGGGTTAAAGCACTGCACTATGCAGCTCTCAGAAGCCACTGCAGCACAGCACGTGTTCGATCGCAAGCCAGGGAGGTGACCACATGGCGTGCAGACCTCTCCTGCCCCACCTGCTGCTCCTCTCAGCAGTGTATTTCAGTCCATCTGCCTGTTCTGTTTCCCACTCTGTCTCCGGTGAATCCTCTCACCCACCACACCTCTGGCCTGTACCCCAGTTCTGTAAGCATAAATAAATAAATCTTTCTTAAAAAAAGAATATATTAAATTATCTTTCAGAAGTAATGATCACTCTTTGTAATTGCATCTTAATTTCCCTCACATTAGTTCCTTACGAATCCCAAAGGTACCATTAAGGTGCTCTAAATGCTCTAAATGTACAACGGGGCAGGGGACCAGATGCATCACCTTTGAAAGGTACAGACCTCCCTGTTGGCGCAGAGGTTAAAGTCTCAGCACTAGCTCTAGGAAGCTGTCCCCAGCCACTGCTGCCTGAGTTCCATCCCCGGCCAGGGAGCTGACCCACATGGCACAGCAGACCTCTCCTGTCTCACCTGCTGCTCCCCTCAGCAGGGACTTCAGTAGCTCTGCCTGTTCCGCTTCCTAGTCTGTCTCTCGTGAGTCCTCTCACCACCTCTCCCACACCTCAGGCTTCCACCCCAGTTCTTGTATGCATAAGTACATAAAATAAACCTTTAGAAAATAAAGGAAAAGTGCGAGAGCATCCTGTGACAATGCAGGCGGTCTGCCCAGAGCCCAGGTGTGTGCCCTGTGGGAACCTCAGCACCATGGGCACCTTTACCTTTCTTCTCTGCTTTGAGAGTTCTGACTTCCTTGTCTACCACCATTAATATCATATGAAATTTTTCTGAAGTGCTTTGCATAACACCAAAATGACAGTAGGGCCATGAGAACAATCATCTGCCTGTAGGGAATAGGTGATCATTTTAGTAATCTGAGTGACATTTGTTATTTCAGTGTGCTCCCTTCCCCCCTGCATGGTTTGGAAGTGGTTCCCCCCTCCCCATAGGTAGCTTTAACTCCACTGGTTTATTTGTTATAATACTTGAATTAAAGGTGCCTTGGGCACACACCTGGGCTCTGGTCATACTGCCTGCATTGTCACAGGCTGCTCTCACATCTTTCCTTTATTTTTTTAGAGATTTACTTTTATGCATTTAGGCATACAAGAACTGGGGTGTAGGCCTGAGGTGAGGGGGGAGGCGGTGAGAGGACTCAACAGAAACAGTGATTTTTAAACATTGACTATTTTCACTTGCCATTGGACACCAATAGACATTAAATTGACACTGATATTATTACTTATAGAAACTGAATGATCAGTATCTTTAGATGATGATGGAGATGTGATAGTTTCAACTTTCAGGCAGGCAGGCTTCCTTATAGAATGAATTACATTAGTATAGGTAGATTTCTTGACTGATCCGCTTTCTGTTGAATGATTTCCAGCCATGTGTGGATGAGACAGGCAATGGAGGCTTTCTGGTTTCTAAGATTTGGGGGTAACTATGGCAGCCACAAGACCTTGTATTTGTTCTTAGAAAGAAATGGAAAAGAATTGTTAGGGCTGCCCTCACCCTGCTGACCTGGAGCCCAAGGTTGTGATGGGGGACATAATATGCTCAAATTTAAAAAATTAAAATAATTATTTCAAAATTCATGCTTTTAATTCATTTTTTTAAAAGATTATTTTATTTACACATATAAGAACAGAGGCCAGAGATGTGGGGGTGAGAGGCTTCACCAGAGACAGAGTAGGAAGCAGAACAGGTAAATTCACAAAAATACACTGCTGAGGGGAGCAGCAGGTGATTCAGGTGAGGTCTGTGCCATGTGGTCTAGCTCCCTTGCTAGGGAATTGAACTCATGTCACAGTGGCTGTTGATAACTCTTAAGTGCTGAGATTTAACCCTTTCGCCATCAGAGAGGCCCCATGCTTTTAATTTTAACTTAATCAGATTCTATGACTATGATTCAATAGGGGACCAATATTCCTAGGCTTTAGGATTTTTAGACAAAAGGCTCAAAAATAATATGTTGTGATTTTGGAAAGGTTAGTTCAAACATCAGAAAACACAGGGAAAAAATAGTGGGAAATTAAGAACAATGATGCCGATGAAAGAAAGCTCTGGGCTCAAATTTAAAAGGAAAGCAAGTTACAGCTACCTGGCACATAGGTAAAGATGATGCAGAAACCCAAAGTGATATGAGCATTTTTGGTTGTACATTTATAAGCAGAGAGTAATATATGTGTGTTGTGCCTATCAATAGTATATATATTTATTTAAATATATATTCATGCATATGCATATATACTATAGATATGTATCTATAGATATATACGTATACACACACACATAAAATGCATGAGAGTAATGATTACAGAGCGAGTCCACCTCTGGGTCAAGATACATCCTCAGAGTGCAAGCTCTGTGATACTGGAGTCTCGCTTGGTCACTGCTGTGTCCTGTGCCCACAGGACAGTGCCTTTTAGAGTGGTAGGCACTTACTGATGCTTTATGGAATAAACTAGCAAGCCAAAGAAATTCCAAGGGATAAAACACACACCTTGAATTCTTACTGGGAAGGAGGCAGAGAGAAGTGAAGCAAGTCCCCTTGGGCTGACTTGCAAGTGGACTGGGCTGCTCACGGCCATAGTTAGTGGCTGCATCAGAAGGAGCTTTGGGAGGGGAGGGAATTTCAGTCCCACTATAACCCCAACGCCATGTTTCCTTCAAATACATATTCTTTGAAAAGGAAATTTGGGCCTCCCTGGTGGTGCCCCGGGTTAAAGCACAGCACTAAGAATCTAAAGCCACTTCAGTATGAGTTCGATCCCTGCCCCGGAGGTGACCCACATGGCACAGCAAACCTCTCCTGACCCACTGGCTGTTCCCCTCAGCTGTGTACTTCATCATTGGCCTGTTCTGCTCCCCACTCTGTCTCTGGTGAATCCTCTCACCCCCGCACCTCTGGCCTGTACCCCAGTTCTGTATGCAGAAATAAATCTTAAAAAAAAAAAGGAAAGGAAAATTGATTTATTAAAAACAGCTTTGGAAATCTTCCTTAGTGGATATGCAAATACAATCTAAATCAAAGGAAAGCAGTTATTATTTCAGTAATAATAGCTAAGTTATTATTATATCCACTAACCTGATAACTGCTAAGTCCCTTATGTTCTTCATTGACCTTGTTGCTCGTCCTAGGTAAGATTCTCAACTGCTGTTGTTTAAGACAAAGAAAATAATGCCAGTAAGTACAGGGTAGAAAGTGTTAGGGATCCTAAGAAGCATATAGATAAACTAGCAAGTGGGTATGGAAGAAGGAGTGATCATGCTTCTATCAGCCAGTGTCCGTGGCTTCAAACTGGCAGAAGCGGGCAGTGGCTGAGTTTATGAAAGAGTTCACCGGAAGGGTGTGGCATGCTTCGTACAGTTGAAACAGGTGATAGAAGCATTGCTGGCAAGAGTAGGAGCAGTACGGCTTCCGGGCCCGTGAGCAACGCTGTCTTCAGGCTCCTTTATTCAGGATGCCAGGGAGTCACAGCTGTTCTCTCTGCTGGCCTCAGCTGAGAGTCAAATTGTAGAGAGACAGAGATGGAGCAAGAGAAAGATCATGAAGAGGTCATCTTTGTTTCTGAAATATTATGACAAATGTGTCATTCATTTGTACATGCTATACAATTTTGGGGGCACACTCTCACCTCTGCATGTACATGGTTCACTTGCCTTCCACAAAATTCCTGTGCTGATGCTTTATTTTCTTCTTTTCCCTATCTCCCTCTTTCCTCCTGCCCCTTCCCATTTCCTTTGGTAACCAGCACAATGTTTGCAGTCCTAAGAATTATATTTGCTGTGCTTTACCAATTGATTTCCTTTGGCAATGTATAACCCACAAATAAGTGAAAGCATCCAAAAGACCTAATAAACTGAAACAGACATTTTTGCAGAGAAGACATTCAGATGGTCTATAGGCACCTATTACAGGGGAAATGCAAATCAAAACCACAATGAGATGCCACCTCACCCTTGACTGATTTGTATTAAGGGGCCCTCCCTGGTGGCGCAGTGGGTTAAAGCACAGCACTAAGAAGCTAAAGCCACTTCCACATGAGTTCGATCCCTGCCTGCCCCGGAGGTGACCCACATGGCACAGCAAACCTTTCCTGACTCACCTACTGCTCCCCTCAGCAGTGCGCTTGTCTATCTGCCAGTTCTGTTCCACTCTGTCTCTGGTGAATCCTCTTACCACCCCTGTGCCTCTGGCCTGTCCCCCAGCTCTGTATGTAAAATGAATAATATTTAAAAAAAAAAAAAAAGACCCATATGGCACTGCAGACCTCTCCTAACACACCCACTGCTCCCCTCAGCAGTATATTTCAGTACATCTGCCTGTTCTGCTCCTAATCTGTCTCTGGTGAATCCTCTCAAATGCCCTCCCCCCACACACATATACCTATGGCCAATAGCCCAGTTCTTTTATGCATAAATAAATAAATCTTAAAAAAAAAACTGGGAAAGACAAATGTTTGTGGGAAGTTGAGAAAAAAGTAACACTTATTCATTATAGATATGAACATAATTTGACACAACCTCCATGCAACACTGTAAGGAGATTCTTTTAAAAAAGTAAAAATGGAAATACGATATGGTCCAGCAATACCACTGCAAGGTATTTACTCTAAGAAAGTGAAAGCTCTAACACAAGATTTTTGCACTCCTGTGTTTATAGCAACATTATTCTAGTAGCCAAGTCAGAGCCAACCTAAGTAGCCAAAACACACAACTAAATAAATTGTGGAGTATATATTCAAAAGAATACAACTAAGCTGTTTAAAAACATGAAATAATACCTGTTAAGACAAAATTCTGATTATACTCAATGAAATTGTCAGAAGCAGTTTTTTTTTTAAAAGCTTTATTTATTTGTGCATACAGAACTGGGGTGCAAGCCAGAGATGCAGGGTCAGTGAGAGGATTCACCAGAGACAAAGTGGGGAGCAGAACAGGCAGATTGATGAGGCACACTGCTGAGGGGAGCAGCAGGCAGATCAGGAGAGGTCTGCTGCGCCATGTGGGTCACGTCCAGGGCTGGGGATCAAACTCCAGCTGAAGAGGCTGCAGCTTGCTTGCAGTGCTGTGCTTTAAGCTGTTGTGCCACCAGGAAGGGTCTCCAGAAAGAGTTTCTTACTGATCTCAATATTGAGTCTCTAAGCACCTCCCCACCCAGGAAAGGTGGAACATTTTGATTCCTAGTTCCACAAAGATCACATGCATTCCCAAAGTAAAATCAATGTATTGCTTCTAGAAGAATGGTGAACAAATGATTCCGGGACAACAACAAGAAAACATTTACTGAGCTTGGGGCAAGGGACTTAGAGAAGCTTTCATGAAAGAGTTGGCATTGGAATTATCACCTTCAAAAATCAATAGCATATGAAAATGTATGACTAAGGAGAAGGTGTAAGTTTGGAGGCAGGCATAGAGGATGAGAGAGATCAGGGCCTACCTGTAGAGGTATGTTGAAAAGACAGAATAGCTCCCTTTGGAGAGAGGATAGAGTAAGAACAAAAAGTCATGAATGCCAGTCTAAGGAGCTTAGAATTTGTTCTGTCAGCAGTGGATGGACTGACATGTTTGAGATGTAATTATTTATGTAAGCACATTTTTTGTGTTTTAAAGGCTGGTCCCCCAACAGGAGATGATGACTGGGAGGAGAAGGGATTGGATGCAAGAAAAAAAGTAAGGACATTATTGAAAATATCTGGGCTAGGTTATTAAAGAATCAAATTAGTATCTTCACTGTGGGTGTAGCTGAGGATACAGGGCAGGAGACATTCTAAAGGTGATCTAAACCAAGGTTGGCTCTCAACCTGCGCGAAGTGAGGCAGCCCGTGGAGCTGAAGACCAGGTCATCAAAATCTGTGCAGAATCGTTCCTAGAAATACCACAATACAATTTAACCACTGTTACTTATCAATTCCTGATTACTTTATCAGTTAATCAAATAGTGTTTGTGATTGAATCAAGGTTTTGGAGAATATCCTCAAAAGCATACGTGAGATCCTGTAGCTTAAAACTTCAAAGTGAAAGGAATCAATTCAAATACATATTCCACCTTCTAGTCATAACAATAGGAAAGACACTCTAGGAAAGGATTGGCAAACTTCTAAAAAGTTCACATAGGGCCCTCCCTGGTGGTGCAGTGAATTATACAAAGCTAAAGCCACTTAAGCAAGGATTCAAGTCTCGGCCAGGGAGGTGACCCACACGGTGTGGCAGACCTCTCCTGACTTGCCACTGCTCCCCTCAGAAGTGTAATTTGTCAACTTGCCTGTTCTGCTCCCCACACTCCCTCTCAACGCCCCTGGACCTCTGACCTTTACTCCAGTTTTGTATGCATAAATAAATAAATCTTTGAAAAAAAAAAAAGGTCACGTAGTAGGACAATTTAGGCATTGCAAGCCATACATTTAGAAAACAGCTACAATCAATATTTAAATGAATGAGTATGGCTGTATCCCAATATAGCTTCATTTATAGACATTGGAATTTGAACTTCATGTAATTTTCACATTCCATGACATATTCTTATCATTTTTTTTTATCATTTAAAAATGTGAAAACCATTCTTAGCTCCCAAGCCATAAAAAAGCAGGCAGTGAACTGGATTTCACACTTGCTGTGTTATTGGTCACTGTCATGGCTGCCCGGATGAGACCCAACATTTGTTTCTGAGTCAACAATATAAGCGTATTATGAAAGCAGAAGTTGAACAAAAAGAGGGAAAATATGATAACAAAATAATACCTCTTGATTCTTATCCTACTGGTTTTGATTTCAAATGAATGAATTTTCTTTTCAGCTTTACGAAAAGGTGATGATGTTAGTATTTATTAGAATGTAGAACAGGCTAGAATAACCCAATTATTCCCAAACACAACAGTGTAGATGAGCTATAAATTTATTTCTCTCAAATAATGGTTTGAATATAAGCTAAGACACCAAGGGAGGTTTGATAGTGTTACAGGTAGGTCCAGGCTGCTTCTATTTTTTGATCTGTCCTTCTTAACCCCTGGCTTTCAACTCACAGTCTAGGATTATATTTGTGTTCACATTTGCACTGCAGCCAGTCGGCAGGTGAGAGGAAAAGGAGGCTGTACTCCTTACCTGCAAGTGAGTGGCCCAAAATGTGTAAGTTTTACTTCTAGTTCCATTGCATTAGTAAGCACTTAGTGATAACCTACAGCTAGCTGCAGAGGGGACAGGGGTGGGGGGACAAAACCTCTAGTTGGGAACTACAGGTTGGGTTCTGATATTGGGAGCTCTGTTCTTGTGGGAAGATGGGGAGAATTTAGAAGATAGTGTGGAAGACATCAGGAGGCTTCTTCCAAGTGCCACCGTATGTTACGAGACAATTTCTGTGTTCTCTACAGAGATCTTTTCTTTTTGGCTTCACTTAGGAGAAGGTAGACATTCTAAATATTTTTAATGATTAACTGAAACCCTAAAAATAGAAATCAATTACTCTGTTGCAGGCTTCTTTTCAAACGTTTTTAACTTAGCAGCACCCATAAAATCAGAAATTTATTCAACAGCTCTTCTTTGGAACACCTGTTGTGCCAGCTACCTTGCTAGGCGAGTTTGCTTTTTTCAGAGTGCAGGAAGCTTCGTGTCTATTTTAATAGTTCAGGTTAAGAGCCACTTACATCATTTTCCCTGAGATTTTTATTAATTTCTCAATTGTTCTCATAACTATATATTTATGGGATTATGATTTCACACCTCCATATGTGCACATGATTCACTCACTCTGGACTATGGCTCCGGAGCCCCAACCCTGTCACCCTCCCTCCCCACCCCACCTCCTTCCATGCCCCCACCTCCTGTTACCCAATATGTATATATATCTTGTCATAGATTTACAATTTTTTTTAAAGATTTATTTATTTATGCATACAGAACTGGGATACAGGCCAGAGGCTCAGGGGCAGTGAGAGGCTTCACCAGAGACAGAGTGGGGAGCAGAACAGGCAGATCGACGAAGTACACTGCTGAGGGGAGCAGCAGGCGGGTCAGGAGAGGTCTGCCACACCATGTGGTCACCTCCGGGGCAGGCGGGAATAGAACTCATGCGGAACCGGCTTTAGATTCTCAGTGCTGTGCTTTAACTCGCTGCGTCACCAGGGAGGGCCCAGATTTACATTTTTTTTTTTATTACAAACGGATTTACAATTTTTTAAAAATATCTTCAGCAACGTATTTTTTGGTAAAGATTTATGTTATTTATCCATGCATACAAGAGCTGGGGTGTAGGCCAGAAGTGCGGGGTGATGGGTGATAAGAGGATTCCCCAGAGATAAAGTAAGGAGTAGAACAGGCAGATCTACTGAACTACACTGCTGAGGGGAGCAGCAGGTGAGACAGGAGGGGTCCGCTGCACCATGTGGGTCACCTCCCTGGCCAGGGATTGAACTGGTGCTGCAGTGGCTGGTGTAGCTTCCTAGTGCCGAGACTGAACTTCTTGAACAACCAGGGATTTACTTTTTTTTTTTTTAAAGATTTATTTATTTATTCATACAGAACTGGGGTACAGGCCAGAGTTCGGAGGGTGAGAGGCTTCACCAAAGACAGAGTGGGGAGCAGAACAGGCAGATCGACGAAGTACACTGCTGAGGGGAGCAGCGGGCGGTCAGGAGAGGTCTGCCACGCCATGTGGTCTCCTCCGGGGCAGGCGGGGATCTAACTCATGCTGGGAAGTGGCTTCAGCTTCTTAGTGCAGTGCTTTAACCCGCTGCACCACCAGGGAGGGCCCGGACTTACTTTTTTATTCATGAAGCACCATTGTTTTAGACCTTTGTAAATATTTTGAGAATATAGGATTTTGTAATCAGGTGTGGTCACCACTGCTCTCCAACCACCAAAGTACCCATAGCCTTCCGCATAATCCAGTCCGCACTCCCCCTCTTCTGTTCCCTCCCTCTCCCCTGCTGGATCCCTCAGACCTATGGTTATTTTTCAAGGGTAACCGGGATATTTTTCACAGAGCCTAGGAATGATTTTTGTTGTGCGTTATGAAGAGGCAGATACACCTTTTCATTCTCTGCATGCTGACAACTTTTCTCTGTTGTAGCCATTACTCTGGAACATGCAGTAGGGCTTCGTAGGAAATCAGAGCTGGCAGCCATGGTGCTAGAACACCAAGTGGGGGGCCTGGTCCCTCCAGATCTCCATCAGCCCTATAAGTTCGCCCCAGGAACATGGACAGCTAAGAAAAGCCTGGTTATTAGATTTGTAGTCTCCAGGGAAGGTCTCCCCTTCCCAAAAGATAACCTCTTTTGCCCCGGACCTTTCCAGAAATTCCAGCCAATTCTGGTGCTGAGATTTGGATATTTACCTATCTAGTTATCAACTCTCTCCCAGCCTTCCCATGGCAGGACCACAGTGGGTCCTGAAGTAAGAGCGAGTTAAATTTTTTTAAAAAGAAAGAAAAGCAAGTGGCAAACATAAGCAGTCCACCTGGCACGACTTCAGAATGCTTGTCATTAAGATATTCTGCTTATTGTTCGTCAAAGATCGAGGCCTGCCTTGCTCCAACATTAATAGAAACTCTTTCTCCGCTGCCTGCAAGCATCCTCTCACATGTCCTTAGGGTGCTAGAACCGCAGGCTTCTCTAAATGGTTCTCAGACTCTAAGAACATGAAAAGAAACAGAGAAGGGCTCCAGAAAGCGTTTTCATCGACAAGTAATATGTATCGAGGGTGTATTTTCCCTTCCCGGCTGTACAGAGCCGGCCTTTTTGAGCGGCGTCCTCAGCGCCCAGGGTAATTGAGGCAGCGGGGGCGTGGCCGGCCGCGGCAGTTGGCGGAAATTAATTAAGTGAGGCGGTTTGGGCTGCCCCAGCCTCGCTCCACCACCACTCCCTTGTACTTTAACTGGTCAGAACTCAAGGCGTGTGAGTGGGGGAAGGGAAGGAGATTTGCAAGGTAGAAAGGAGAAGCAGGTGGTTGGAGTGCAAGCCACAGATTTCAAAAAGAATGAAAAGCACTAGCTTTACTTTTTGTAGCAGAATCAGAGCCATTAACTAGCCCTAACAGCGAACACCTATTAAACCCCACACGTGGCAGGCAAAGTACTAAGCGCTTCCATACCGTCACCTGAGCTCATTTTCACGTTCATGCTCTGTGATAGGTGCTCTGGTAATTTCCAGTGTACAGCTAAGAAACTGAGGCCAGAGGAGGTTAAGCCATTAAGTGACCGTTCAACGTCTGTCGGCGCCACTTTGCTCCCAGCGTTAACTGACCATCTCTGCTCTACTGCCTCGCAGACAGCCGAAGCCGGCTTATCATCCAGCTTGCATCTCAGTTTCTCTTACAGGAGACATGCATGTCCTCGTGGAAGAGAGAATGAAATTCAGTCGTACGCAAGAGGATGTTTGAAATGTATGATGCTAAAAAAAACTGCACAGAGTTTGTGCCTTTTCCCTGAAAGCCCGCTAGCTCATTTCTTACTTTTAGGAAGGCAGTGCAGCCTAACAGGACTAGCAATTTATTATTTTTGAACAGTGATAATGGCCTTGTTTTCATCTTAAGAGCTAGAGGGTTGAAAGACTGCTGGCACCCTCAGAAGCACGCACTCAGCAAGATTCCCTAAATAGTTCTTTCCTCTCCAGTCCTGACCCAGTAACCTCCAAGCCATTCTACTTCTGGAATCTCCTGTATAGGGCCCCCAAAGAGTATGCTGATGCCTGCAACATCCTTTTAGGATTTGAAGACCTGTAGACAAATGGCTCCTGGGGACAGGGAACATATCAAAACGTAATCCTGACTCATAACAGAATTGAGTTTGGTGTGAACCCAGCAATCAAGGAATGAAAGGTGAGTGCATTAACCTACCATGTTATCTGTGTAGGAGTTTTATATCTTAAATGGAACAGACATCCCTGCAAAACAATAATGGACGGAGATTAATGAGTTACAGGTGACCCTCAGACACGGGAAGGTTGACTTTGGATAAGCACCCACAAAGGTCAAGTGCTTATCTGAATTAACCACAAGTCTTGGATCTGGGGTAAAAATAAAGGACGAGAAATACCCCAGGGAGAGGCTTTCTGCAACCTGACTTTTGTGTTCTTTCTTACCTTCAGCTGAATTCTGCATTGGCTAAGACCTGCTCTTTTCTTGGGGTGTTTCCATACACTGCTCAGGCCTAAGACAGATGTCAGCATCATGGACATAGTACGAAAACCCGTAGTCATGCTTTTCAGATTTCCAAAGTTTTAGGATGTGTGTGGTGGATCAATTATTTTTGCTAACACAGATTTCAGTCTTTTGGACAGCTGCTTTGTAAAAGCTGTATGGAGTTTTTTAAAATATCTTTTTTAAAAAAGATTTATTTATTTATGCATATAGAACTGGGGTACAGGCCAGAGGTGCAGGGGTGGTGAGAGGATTCACCAGAGACAGACTGGGGAGCAGAACAGGCAGACAGACGAAGTACACTGCTGAGGGGAGCAGCAGGTGGGACAGGAGAGGTCTGCTGTGCCACGCGGATCCCCTCCCTGGCCAGGGATTGAACTCATGCTGAAGCAGCTGCAGCTAGTTTCTAGTGCTTCTCTTTAACCCATTGCACCACCAGGGAGGGCCCTGGATAGAATCTTAATGACTCTTGTCACCTTTGCCTGGTACCGACTTGAAGATTTGCATTGGTCTCTTTGCGTCGTGCAAATATGTGCAGATAATGATGACTTTCTGTTCATGCCTGTCGTCCTTGGGTCAGTTTTAAAATTTCCTTTTAAGAAAGATAATGAATCTCCACCATAGTGCTGCATTCTCCAGTTATCAAAAAGTGGAGTTGTATAGCTGCCTAGTGTATTCCCCAGATTCAGTACCTGCTGGCTCTATCTCAGGATACTGCCAGGAGCTGAGCAGACTGGGGGAGTCTCTGGGGCCAAGCAGACCTAGCTCAGGCTTTTAGTGTGGAAAGGGGAGTGCTGTTTCCAGGAAAGTGAGCACACATTCCTTCACCTGATGAAAAACACCAGGTGTCTCCACCGTAGAAGGCAGTGTAGATCGTCTCCACCAGATAGCATCCCCATCCAAAATGTTGTCAGTGATAGAGGCAACCCTCAAGCACCCACCCCTGGAAAGGATGCCCACTGAGAGCAAACTTTAAAAACAAGGTGGGCTAAAATAGAGTATAGATATGCAAAGTTTTCTTACTCCCCAGAAGGACCCTAAGAAACTTGAGCAAATGCATTAACACCTGCAAAGAAAGAATGTGTTAATCAGACAGGGTTGGTTAACCCTAGGAGGTCGTAAAAAGAGAGTCCCTGGCGTGAAAGTTGGTCCAAGCCTTACCCAAGCCAAATTCTTTTCAGACTGGGGTTAGCACGAATCAAATAGGTAAGGATGTGCCTGAGTCAGGCAAGTATCAGGTTTTGGGAGAAAACACTGAGCACTTGAGGCGGAAGGCCGACTGGAGCCAGGTACAGTCTGGAAGGAGAGTGTAGAAACACAAGAAAGGAGATGTTAGACTGAGCCTCACGTCCGGGCTAGACTAGCCCAGCAAGTAACTCAGGGGCGAAGTGGAGAATGACAAAGGGATGGAGAAGTTGAACAATGGAAGGAGTTCTAAGGAGAAAGCAGCATTTTGCTAAGGAGATGGACAACATTTTGTTCACAGCATCAGTTGGAAAAATCTGGCCTGAATAAATATTCAGGGCAGGAAGGTAGTGTGGGCGGAGTAGTTTTAGGGATAGTATTTTTTTAAATATAGTGTCCCACACTATTGAAGCGGTTTACTCTCCCAATTTTCATCACAATCCTGAAGATAAACACTATTTGATTAAAGAAGAAAACTGTGGAACAATATAAATAAGTAAATTGCTCCAGGGAAGTGAAGGATTTGTACTAGCGAAATGTAGCTGCAGAAACCACATTCAACCCACATTCTTCCAGTTCTTTCACTAAAAGCAGAGGCTGAAACAGCCAGAGCATATAGGATGAGTAGGTTGAGGCTTTATCTTTTCCTAAGAACAAGGTCTGGCTTTAGAGGTGTTACTAAGCTATCAGATATGTGCTATGAAAAAAAAATCACTCAATGTAATATGACTGCCATTTTTCTAAAATCTGATCATGATTTTTCTTCCAATGTAAGTCTGTACAGAAAAAAGGAATGCTCAGATCAGATAAACTGCAAGAATTCTGCTCACTAAAACAGTTGTTTCTGGTTTTTTTTTTATGATAAAGATCTTTATAAAGTTATTAGATTACTTAACTCAGTCTGTGTTATCACCAGAGAAGCTGGAACAAACCATTGCTGTAGATTATAGTAATAATTCTATTTGTACACACTCAGGGTACACAAAAATCTCTTTCCAAAACTGGTTGTAGACTAGAGCTAGGATATTCTCTTAATCTTGATAAATCTAACTAATAATTTGTTTCTGTTACCACATCAATTAAAACCATTTTCATCTTTAAAAATACTTCACACAGCATGTACACATAGATGCCACTTTCTGGTAACTTCTCCAGAAACTTTATTATATTATCAACAATAATATTATAATTAATATAATAATAATATTATTATATTATTAATTATTAAATAATTATATTTTATATAATTATTTCAGTTAACAAACACTCATGCAGCTTTTTGGTGTGTTCTCACAATGCTTTTGATGATCCGGTCAAAGGAAACAAGGTTAAAGAAAAACTCTTCACATTCTGTCCTTTTCCTAGGACCTCTGTCTACGAGAGGAAATGATTACTTGAGATCATTATAAAGACAGACATTTGGTCTCACTAGTATTGTTACTCCTTTTTCCCTTTTAAAACAGTTGTTTCTTACATCAAATAAATATACTAGTTTTTGAGTGTGATAAGTGTTTCAAAGTTTGTGTTGGTGGGGAGAGAAGGGGAGAAGGAATGAACTAGACAGTGAGTGACAGCTGGGCAGCTTGTTGGCACACAGAAGGTTATAGTGAGCAGAAACTTAGCATGCGGTCAGCATGGGGCTGTGTCTTCTCCAGCATGCTAGGTTATAGGGGTGCTGACAAGGAAGAGGCAGGAAGTTGGATACAATCAGGGGTGAGAGTTTGTTAGTACACAGCAGTGAGAGAGAGGCAGAGGAGATGCAGGGGCCTGCTAGAGAATAAAAAGGACAGCTCGTGGAATGTAGGCACCATCAGGAGAAGGAAGCCAGGAACTAGAGGAATGAGGACAGTGTGTGAGAGCAGCAGGGTCACTCAGAACGGGAGCCCAGGTGGAGTAAAAATTATACGTGCAATGCAAAATGATGTAAAAATAAACTTTTTAATAAAAAAAATGTCACAAAAAAATTATACGTGCAAAGAGGCATTTCTGGCCTTTTGCACTAGTAAATCTCCACCCTCTTGACACATTTCTTCAAAATTTGGTGCAGATAATAATAATATCTTTAGCTTTGTGTGATTTTGCATGGGAGGTGGGTGAGGATTCTCTGTTAGAGCAGTTATGGCTTGGAAGTGGCTATTGAAAAGAAGGTGTTTTGTGTGTGTGTGTGTGTGTTGCATGGGAGGTGGGTGAGGATTCTCTGTTAGAGCAGTTATGGCTTGGAAGTGGCTATTGAAAAGAAGGTGTTTTGTGTGTGTGTGTGTGTGTGTGTGTGTGTGTGTGTGTGTGTGCCTCTCAGGGAGGAGAAAGGATGGTGCAGGGATAGACCTCAGTCTTCAGCTCTTGGGTGTTGAGGATTATAGGGGAGCGTCCAGGCTCTACCTCTCTTTCTTACTCACAGACACACAATGGGTTGGTTTTTCTTTAGGAATTCATGTCCCATGTCACGTGTGGAGTTTTAAAAAGATTTATTTATTTGTGCATACAGAAGTGCAGAGGCTGTGAGACCATTCACCAGAGACAGAGTGGGGAGCAGAATAGGCAGATCGACCAAGTACACTGCTAAGGGGAGCAGCGGGCAGGACAGGAGAGGTCTGCCACGCCATGTAGATCACCTCTGGGGTGGGGATCAAACTCGAATTGAAGCTGCCGTGGCTGGCTTGCTGTGCTGTGCTTTAACTCGCTGCACCACCAGGGAGGGCCTGTTCATGACTTTTAAAAGTTTTTTTGAAAATAAGAAGGGCCACAGAGAGATCAAGGTAAAAAGTCAATAGAAGAAAAGTCTTTTAAAAACAATGTTTTACCTTAGAATTTACAATTCAGTTTTTGGATAGTCAAAGAGAGTTGTGGGAAATATGTGGTAGAAACAGGATAATCATTTCTTATGAAACATGACCATACAATGTGGACAGACATTTTGGGTGGTGACCAGAAGCTAGGTGATCACCAAAGCCTAGGCTTTGAGAACCCTCATGTTTATGTATTACATTAGCTTCCTGCCTCGTCTTCTTTGTCCAAGTCAAAGGTTACTTGGCAGTTTAGACTTTTAAGGCCGAAATGGACCTTTTAAAACATCACAGCCTATCCTTTCACTTTACGGACATTAGGACTGAGGTCCTGAAGGGTGAAATCATGTCCCTTATTCTGCAGTGGCTTGGTGTCGTATCCTGGCCTCTGGATGTGGTGGAAGAATCCCCTTCTTGCAGGGTTCTGCTGGACACTTGTTCCTTGTCAGAACTGCACCCATCCTCTACTAAAAGCATTATTTATCCTCAGATCAAGGGGCCTTTCCCATGACCCAGAAAGAGCAAACATGCTCCTTCCTGCACTGCTGTGTTATAGGACAGAAAGAGGGGCACATCAGGACCCCCAAACCTTCATATTCTAAATAGGTGCTACTGCATAAAGACAAAACCTAGTCTAGTGTGTTAGACCTTCAACAGAACTTTAATGAAATTAGTGTGCAAAAGAGAGAAGAGAAAGAACAATTTAAAATAATTTTCAATTAGGGCCCTCCCTGGTGGTGCAACTGGTTAGGATGTAGCACTGCTAGCTAGCTGCAGCTGCTTCAGTGTAAATTGGATCCCCACCCCAGGAGGTGACCCAAATGGTGGCAGTACTCTCCTGACTGGTCTGCTGCTCCCCTCAGCAGTGTACTTCGTCAGTAGGCCTGTTCTGCTCCCCACTCTGTCTCTGGTGAATCATCTCAGTGCCCCTGCACCTCTGGCCTATACCCCAGTTAATGTATGCATAAATAAATAGATCTTTAAAAAATAGTAATTTTCAATTAAACACCTAAGTTTACATATCCCCTGGTGAGTAAACAGGGTTGGCCCAAAGTGGCACCACTGAGGCCTGAAAGCTTGCCATGAGTGTAAGGAACCTTCTGGTGGGGGACAACAGGAAGGAGGCAGAAGGGTCCAGACCAGTCTGGAGTAAAAAGAGCAAAATCAAAACCCAAGTCAAGATAAAGGCTGCCACTGTCAGCCTGCTCAAGGGTCTCTCAGCCAGGTCTCTGCCTCTTTTTTTTTTTTCTTTAAAGATTTATTTATTTGTGCATACAGAACTGGGGTACAGGCCAGAGATGCAGGGGCCGTGAGAGGATTCACCAGAGACAGAGTGGGGAGGAGAACAGGCTGACTGACAAAGTACACTGCTGAGGGGAGCAGTGGGCTGGTCAGGAGAGGTCTGCCACGCTATGTGGGTCACCTCCGGGGCAGGCAGGGATGGAACTGATGCTAAAGTGGCTTTAGCTTTTTAGCACTGTGCTTTAACCCGCTGCGCCACCAGGGAGGGCCATCTCTGACTCTTTTAAGTGTCTTCTTCCATGTCCCCCACATCCCTGGTACAGTTCAAGTCTGGGAAACAAGCACTGATTCTTCACATGTCTCTGTTCCATGTGCCTTCTCCATCTCTGGTGCTTCTTCCTCTAGCTACTTCTTCCTGCTCAACCCCACCCTTCCTTGGGAGGTGGGTGGGGCTGGGGACCTGGAACCTCCCCCTTCTATGGCTATTATACTGTTACAGTTGAAACCAAGTGGTTTGGATTTTGGATCCTTTTTTTGCAAATTGAATATAAACTTTATTCCTGAAAACAACTGGGGACTGGGAATGGGGTAGGAACAAGGGTTTTTATCCCTTTTAGATTAAAGTTATATACTAGGATAATAATGGTGAACTATGTTGAAGATCTTAGTTGTTTTTGGAACACACAGATTTGCACAGGGGTCGTGCTCAGCTTCACTGTATGTTGATTAGCACATTACAGGTGTTACCAAAGCAAACGCAGATCTTAGGTTTCAGAGCCTGAGTGCTATGTGGGCAGAATTATATTCGCTCACGTCTTGGTGCCACTGATTACCAGCAATGGGATCTGGGGCAAGTTATTTAATTTCTTTGCACTTTATTGTTTGTTTGTTTTCACAAAAAACATGAGAACACTAATGCTTTTTGTGGAATGATTATTTTTTAAATAAAATATTGAATTTGATATAGTAAAGTCTCAGGAATATGATTTTGTTCTTCCTATTCTTGGTTCCTAAGGCTTAGTTAAAAATACTTTTCCAGATTTTGAGCTGTTCAGAAATTTCAACAGCAAAGCTAAAATGGTTATGATGAAAACCATTTGATATTGTGTATTCAGTTTTATAATGTAACCTCATATCAACAGCCAAGATCTTGGACCTGAAAGGAATGTCAATATTCAGCAAAGTGGGGCTGATTTAATAGCCATTAATTCTGAGAGTATGTTCAAGTTCAAAGTCCATCTGCTTTAGCATGTCAATTGCTCTTTTTTAAAATCTATGTTTGTTTTGAAATTCAGGAACAAATGCCTTCACTTTTCCTTCTCTTTGCTTGGAATTGGGGGCTCCTTTATTAGCACAAAGCTCTAGGATTGTGATACCTTGCACAGGAAATGCACACTCTGACATTAGGCACCAAATTGCTGGAATATCCTGTGTTTTCTATTCATTAAAGCCCCAAAGCACTATGTGTAAATTCCCTTACTTTAATTACACACCTCAGGGATGTGCATGCCAAAAAAGGAGCCAGTCAGACAAAAAGCCATGTCTTTGCCAAAAAACCCCAGCCCCCTAAACTGGTAAACATTTATTTTCAGCTGGGAAATCTGCTATTAATTCATATAGTGACTTTCCCAGCTGAAATAATGAGCCAAGCCAAGTGAACCAAATGTTCACAGTGAGCAAACAGGGACAGTAGGGAATCAGCCCATCTCTTATTTACACGTTTGTTCCTTCAGCAGATCAGGAACATTTGTATATTTCCATTTTACCTGGGAACCTACTGGGATTTATGCTTCAAGTGTCTTCGTTTTCAGACACAGCTGATAGTCCCAACTGTAGAGAAGTTCTTTAAGAATTAAAAGAAGAAGAGGGGAAAAAAATCAACAAATCCAATTTTTATCAGGACTTGAGAGCAAACTCTCCCATCCCCTTCTTCAGCCCCCAGACTCCCTGACTTTCCTATTTTATTGAAAGTCTTAAAAAAAAAAAAAGCCAGAAGGTCTTAAAAACGGAAATTCCATTTTGTAGTCTTTAGTGTGAAAAAAAGTTGAGAATAATTCAAATTTATAAACAAAAAAAGTCTATAGAGGAGTGAAAGAATGTTGTAAAAGTATTTTAAATTACCAGGGAGACTTTTTTCCCATCTCCCTTTAGCTATAAAGCTTTAGATTGTGGAAAGTGAGAAATAACATAGCTCTCCACAAGCTCCATGTGCCTGTGGCCAGGTGGACTGTTTACATACACTTCTTTTTTAAGGTCAGAATACTTACAAAACATACTCAGATTCTAGAACAGAAAGTTGTCCTATGAATATAAAACTTAAGTATATAAGGTAGTTTGTATAGTTCCATGCATAAAAGCTTCATGGGAAACAAAAAAAGGAAAGTGGAAAAGTTATATCAAAGCATGAAATAGTAAAGTAGAAGGTCAAAAGCCAATATATTGACTAATTTCTCTGCTTGCAGAGTAACTACTCAATAGTCAATTAACCAGTTAACATTTTTTCTTGATAAAAGGGAAGTTAAGAGTCCCAAGCCAAACTCATATAAAGCAATAATCAAGAATTGGAGTTTTAATGTCTCTCTTACTATAAACTTGTATGCAAAGTGTAGTCTCAAAAAATGAGACATTTTACACTTTTGTGAAGGTGTGGTTTTTATTATAACAAACACGAGGAAAAAGTAGCTTTTAAATTTTGTGACACTTTAAAATCAAGGTTAACCACCTCTAAGCCATTTTCCTAATGAAAATTTTAGCAGATACATGATTTTTTGCAATGAATAAATGAATAAAATGTATGAGGATTTTTTTTTGTTCTAAAAGAAGAAGCAATGCCCTATTAATTTTGACAGACAACTTGGCATTAGCCATTTTAAAATCCAACATGGGATAAAGTTATGCATTACTAGTCTCCATGTTTTTGTCAAGAGATGAACATTTTGCCAGATTTTTAATAATATGCCAAGAGCTTTGTCAGTCAGTTGATTTAACCTTGCGTGGTTATGCCAGTTTCGTCCACCACCCCACTGGGCGTAACACTGCCCGTCACAGCTCACATAACTCCTCCCCTGCAATTAGACAAAGTCAACACAGCAATCACTCCCAACCGCCCTGAGGTACCTGCACTATCAACAGCGCAGATTCCGAGGCTTGAACAAGCTTTGCTTTGTCACTGCCTCTCCACCCCAATTAGGACTTTTTTTTTCTGCCCGGGCAATTTAGCACCAACACCACGGGTGGACCAGATAACTCTTTTAAAAAGCACGTTGAAGTCATTCTTCTGCCCATCCCCCTCCCCCAGGCCAACCCAATCAATTCTTTCTCCACCCCCTTTTCACTACTTCCACCTCTACCCCTCTCTACCCACCCCCCCCCACCCCCAAAAAGACAGAAAGAAATTGGAGGCAGCTTGCAGTCCCTAACTAGTTACCATGCCGACTGGAGCCAGTGCTGAGGAATGTGCTGCCGCCACGCTGAACTCAATGAAAAGATGAAGAAAATGTGCAGGCAATACCAGTTTGGCTGCGATGCTGGGGAATCTGAGACAGGCCTGTTGGTATGGAAGGATCTCACTGCATGCAATTTGCAAACATGCCAACTCAATAGCATGTGATAGGCACTGGATGGAATTTAGAGGTCTTGGAACTTAAAAGACTGGAAAGGAAGAAGAGATCAGGGGAAGGGAGGGAGCTCTGCCCCAGGGAACAAGCTTCCCCTTACATAGATGAGATTTATAATTTTGATAAGAGGCTGAACAAAAGGCTGAGAGGGAACTTTGTCTAGCCTTCTCCTGCTGAGTCCTGTCATCTTGGCTTCTTGAGACTTATCTGTATCTTACTTCTGATTGACCATGGGAAAAATCACGACTTTCTATAGTAAAGAGCATGAGTAGAACTGAGTACACCAGGGTTGTGTCCTTAGGAGCTCTGGCGAAGAGGCAAATCACAAACAATGTTGCCCCAGCAGCTGGACAAGGGAGGTTTGTTTTGTGGTGTGGATGACCACGGAGACAGAATGTCATCCAGGAAGAGCAGAATTTCTACAGAATTTCATGTCCTTCCATCCAGATGGAGACAGGTTTGGGTGTGCACCGGGGCATTTCTAGGGCCTTCCCTGGTTTAAAAAACAGGACTCGTATGAGGTAGTTCTTCTATAGAAGCTCCCTTGGGATATTGAGAGTAAATACTAGACCACCCTGGGAGCTCAGATGGCACCAACAAAATTCTTTTCCCCACACACTTTTACCCACTCCCTCGGCACTCATGCATTTCCTGGAGTCAGTGAGAGGTTCCCAGAACCAGACAGAATCAGGATTTCTTCTTACACCTCACCCTCAGATAAGTAAAATTTCTCTCTTCTTGCCTTTTCAGTCTTCCACATCGATTGACTCCAAACTGTCCAGCACATCACTGGCAGAGTACTTTTCCTCGCTTGCCAATTCAACCCTGTCTTTTCATTGCCCACAGCCTCCCTATGGCTCCTCATTGCCATGGCAACCACATGTCCTGGATTTTTCAGGACATTTTGATTTCAAATATTCTGTCATGTGGTCAGACCATGTGTCAGATCATATGCCAAAAGATATGTCCTGATTTGAGTTTTGAAAATATGGTCACTCCGCCCACTGGACCCCTGTCTGTCCTTCTCCAGCCCTTACAAGATAGTAACACTTTTTATTTTTACATAGTATTTTGCAGAGGACTTTCACAGATTCATCTCCATGGGTCCTTTCCTATCTGTGAAAACAAGCTAGGAGACATCACTGCCAATTTATAGATAAGAAAAGTGGGATGCTGTTTTGAACTAACTCCTTCAATGCCATAGGGGCAAAGTGATCAAATTCTCAGTCTCCTGATTGTGATGTCTTTTTCTCTAACATGCTTCTTCTAAATGTGACACTGCATATTCTAGTTTTTTTCCCCCCATGTTGTCCCTTGAAGTCAGTCTTTTAAGTGGCCAGGTGACTAGAGACCATCTCCTTCCTGGTTTACACTGTTCAACAACTCAAAAGGTTAAGTAGGGGGACAAGGCTTTATGGTGGAAGAATTGGGCCTTGAGATGTTGGTCACAAATGCCATATAGTACTCAAAAAGAAAGAGAGAAGGTGAAAAAAGAAAAAGGGGGAATAGGGAAGAGAGAGACAGGAAGGGGAATGGAAAAGGGAGAGAAAGAGGGAGGGAGGGAGGAGGGGGAGAAGCAAGAGGAATCCAGGGAATGAGTCAATGAACCAATGACATTTTTTAAAGATGGGCTTGTTTGTAAACATCTCCTCTTAATTATTCTTCTAAATTATTAATTCTCAAAAATAATATTATTGTGCTGTATTCTCCCTAGCTAATACATTACATGTTCCTACACATCATAAATAAAAATACAAAAGGGGGGCCTCCCAGTGGCGCAGGGTTTAAAGCCTCAGTGCTGTCATGCTATCACCAGCTACTGTGGCCTGAGTTCCATCCTGGCCAGGGAGCTGACCCACATGGGGCAGCAGACCTCTCCTGTCTCATCTGGGCTCCCCTCAGCAGGGTATTTCAGTGGATCTGCCTGTAATGCCTGATTTGTCTCTGGCAAATCCTCCCAACTTCCCCCCTCACCTCTGGCCTACACCCTAGTTCTCTTATGCATCAATAAATAAAAATAAATCTTTAAGAAAAAAGAATAAAGAAGAGAAAACTGCATATTTTAGCCCACATACTCATATACTCAGTAACTCACTTGACCAGTATCAAGAACCGCCTATGTCTATATGCCAGGTGCCATCCTAGGCACTAGAGATAGGGTGCTATCTCAAACGCAGTCTGCTGATAGTTATTGATTGTGATAAGTGCTACAAAGAAGATAAACAGGATGATGTGATAAAGAGAGTAGCAAGAGACTTGGGATCCTCAGGAAAGCTACTTCAGATGGAATGGTCTCTCTGAGGAGGTGGTGTGTAAACTAACACTGAGAGGTGACAGAGAGCAGAGTCTGGCAGGGAGGGAGGGAAGGAGCCCCCCATAGGAGAGGGCGAGACTAGGGAGCACCAGCCACCTCTGAAATGGTCCACGTGTCTGCGCATAGATGCTAAGCAGTGAGGGCTGGCAAGAGGTGAGACTAGCGACGGAATTATAAATAAGGGTTGGGGCTACATTCAGAGAGCAGTGGGAAGCATTGAAATCATCCAAGAAGGAGACCTCTGGATAAAATTTTTATAGGAAAATCACAGAATACTACTCATGTACCCAGCTCTTACCTTAAATGCCCAAGTCTGAGGCAGTAGTATTGGGGTGGATCCTCAAAGTGCCCCGTCACTATATGCAACATTATCAAGTTCTTTATCTTCTAAAAAATGTTAAGAACAGGGCGGCAGGTTAACGCACAGCACTAAGAAGCTAAAGCCACTTCTGCGTGAGTTCGATCCCCACCTGCCCCAGAGGTGACACATGGTGGGCAGACCTCTCCTGACCCGCCCGCTGCTCCCCTCAGCAGTGTACGTCATAGATCTACCTGTTCTGCACCCTGCTCTGTTTCTGGTGAATCCTCTCACCGCCTCTGCACCTCTGGCCTGTACCCAGCTTCTGTATGAAAATAAATAAATCTTTAAAAAAAAATGTTAAGAACAAAATTTGTATGCTAGATTTTGAAGTTGCATTAGCATCTCTTATCTGCCATGTACTATATTGTCTAGGCATCTTAATTTAAGATTAATGACATTATTTTGATGTCCCATCCGAAATGGGTGTGCAGCCAAGGCCAACTTACAAGGAGAGGACAGAACAACAGGGATGAGACGAGAAATTGTGGCTCGATAGGGACGGAGAGGTTTTTATTAAACTGAGCAGAGGTTTCCGTTCTAATTGTTGGGATCTTACCCTTAATGTTCACCAGAAAAGGACAGGAGGAGTTGGTATGTGATTAAAATTTTTCTGGATAAGGGCTCTCCCTGGTGGTGCATTGAATTGAGGCACAGCACTGCGAAGCTAGCTTTGGCGTGGATTCAATCCCCGGCCGAGAGGTGACCCACGTGGCGTGGCAGGCCTATCCTGACCCGCCCGCTGTTCCCCTCAGCAGTGTGCCTTATGGAGCTGCCTGTTAGCTCCCCACTCTGTCTCTGGTGAATCCTCTCACTGCCCCTGCACCTCTGGCCTATATGAATAAATAAATAAATCTTAAAAAATATATATTGCAAAATATAAATTTTATTTTTCAAATGTTGGTTTTCTTACTTTTCTCTTTGGATTTGAATCTTTGTGATCACATAACAAACACTCAGAAGCCAAAAAATATGTAGTTTCACACTATCTTTTATTGTCCTTTATTTTGTTTAATTTAAAAATAGCACTAGAATTGTTGTATAATTAATATTAAGAAAAAATAGTTTAATATTTTAAATGGAAATTCTATATTAAGTGGATGAATGAAATTTTCTTGCTTTATTCATTAATAACAACTTTGAGTATCTGCTGTGTCTCTGGCACAGGGTTAGGATCTGGAGGTAAAAAGATTAACCTGGTTTATATAAAGAGGGAGTGTGAAGGTGCAGAGCTAGGCTAGAAGGCAATCCAGAAAGCCATGGAAGATTTCAGAGAAACCATTCTTGGGTATTCCTGATAGTGACTTTAAGCAGCAGTGACAATGTAAACAATCTCTATGTCAGTAGTTAGGATGCTCCGTATTAAAGGGATTTCCCCCTAGTTACCTTGTTATGTGCCCCACAATGAATAACATTTACAATTCTCTATACTCCACCATTGACACAGTTACTAACACCACGCTCCTTTTTTCTTTCCTATGAATTGATTTCATCTAGGAGAAATTTGTAGTTTCTTTTGTCCTATTGTTTTGTCAGGTTTGTCTGCTCCTTGGAGTTTAATGTTCTCTGAGATCACCCGAAACCTGACTGCTGTGGGCAGAAATGGCTGGTGAAGAGGGGGAGACAGAGGGTGGAATGGGTTGAAAATTCTTTCGGAAAACCTCCTCTCCCTAGATGCATTTTTGGTTCATTGCTCTACATTCCCTTGGATCTGTTCTATTTCTGCACGTAGTGAAATCTCATGGAAGATGCTGGCTGCCACGGAGGGGAGAATAGAGAGTTTTGGTGACTCAGAAAATAGCCATCTGGCATTTAGCTTTCCTTATTTTGTCCAAATCTCTTTGACACGATAATTCAATCATGTGGTCTGTGCAATGAGGCAAATGCCCACAACATTACGGTAGAGGTCTCTGTGCTTCCTGTTCTCACATATTTATGTGTAACAGACTTGATCATTTTGCATCTGAACTGCTCTTTCCATAAGACAAATTTGTGGTTATGTAATTTGTTTCCTATCCAAACAAATGTGATAGAGTGTTTTTTTTGTTGTTGTTTGTTTGTTTGTTTTTAAAGGAAAATGCTCAAGCTTCTCATTTCAGCAAGTGTTTTAGAGACCTTAAAGAAGGGTCTCTGGGTAGGTCACAAGATAAAATACTAGAAGTGTAGTTACATTTGAATATCAGGGCCTCCTGGGTGGCCAAGGGGTTAAGCCTCAGCACTATGAAGATATCCACAGCCACTGCAACATGAGTTCAATCCCCAGCTAGGGAGATGACCCACATGGCACAACAGACCTCTCCTGTCTCACCCACTGCTCCCCAAGTAATGTATTTCAGTAGATCTGCCTTTTCTGCTTCCTGCTCTGTCTCTGGTGAATCCTGCTCTGTCTCTGCCAGTTCTAGTATGCATAATTACATCTTTAAAATTTTTTTGAATATCATGTAAACACCAAGTAACTTTTTTAGTATAAATAAATATGTCTTATGCAGAGATTGGGACATGCTTATACTACAAAATATATATATATTATTTGGGCCATCTTGTATTTACTTGCTAACTGGCAACTCTATGTCTAGGCAATGACCAGTGAGTCTTCATATTCTGGAGTGAACAGATAAGATAGGTTGGGTAGTCTTCTTAGGGTGCTGTCAGTAATAGCCCCGTAGAAAGAGTCCACAAAGCTCACACATGCTCATCCTTGCAGTATCGGTTGCCATGCCAAGTCAGCAAAGTAGGCCTGGCCCTTTCCAACTAGGAAGACAATAAATGGACACTACCAACAGAAAGAAACCAGACAAAAAGAGAAAGAAACATAAAAAACTTGACAGACATCAAAGGAGTATATACAATAAATAAAGTACTTCTATTATGTGGACAACTGTTGTTAGGAACTGACACAAGACCACAAACATTTCACAGAGGTCACTGGGCAACTGTTGACATCTGTTTGGAGGCAAAACAATGACTCAAAGGTGAAAGAATCTCTGCTTCATTTCACTCCCAGAATCTCCCCCACTTGAGAATCACCTCAATGCTTCATCTACGGAAGACAGTTTGTAGAGTTAAAAAAATAATGTCACATATATACATGTGTTCTACAGTATGCGCACATAGACGCATATATAAAACGTATGACTGATTTTATATGTAGTGTGTGTATACACACATACATACACATATAAAGAGATACACATGTATACACTCCTATATACATAAAAATAAACAAGGGGGAATGTAATTGTTGATGCAATAAGAAAACGCTTGAAGCTAATGCTGCTGTGATGACAGTGACTGATGGGGTCCAGCCCCTGTGCCACAACCTAGTCTCAGTGGTGGCTGCTTCCTTGGCAACCACCTTATCAAACTTTAGAAACTGGTTGTACATGATTGGTTCAGAACGCCCATCTGGAGGATTGAGGTGAGCTGAGAGGTTGTCAAGGGTTGTCTCTACATCTTTCCATGTTCTTTTTGTAAAATAATGCATAATCATTGTGGAGAGTTTATGAAAACAGATAAAATGAAAGGTAAGAAAGTATAATTTCACATCTCTCAATAGTGACACTTTCATCCTACCTTCAAAACATCAGTGCACAACCTGCCAGGTTTCTTCTCTCCATTCACTACCAACATATAATCTTCATCATTATCATCATTAACATTTGATTTAGATTCTTTCTTTTTTTAAAGGTTTATTTTATTTATTCATGCACACAGGACCTGGGGTGAAGGCCAGAAGCCAGAGTTGGGGGGTAAGGGAGAGTAGTGAGAGGATTCACCAGAGACAGAGTGGGGAGCAAAACAGGCAGATTGACTGAAATACACTGCTGAGGGGAGCAGCAGGTGAGACAGGAGAGTTCTGCGGCGCCATGTGGGTCACCTACCTGGCTGGGGATCAAATTTTTGGCACAGTGGCTGGCAATACCTTGATAGTGCTGAGACTTTAACCCTTGCGCCACCAGGAAGGCCCCTTATAGTCCTGCTTTAAAAGGATTTTCTGTTCTTAATAGAATGTAGTAGATATCACCAGAGATCCATCGCCATCCTTTCTTCACCTCCCTTCCTTTCCCAGGGCACCCCCACCTGTGAGTGGATATATCTCCATATGTGTAGAGATACATAAGCTCCCTTAGCAATTCAGGTCCAGGTACATACACTATTGTTTTGTGTGTCCAACTCAAATTGTACACTTCCTTTAGACTTTGTTGTTTTCACTTACCATCTGGTTTTGAGATTTATTTTTATTAATAGAAAAGGCCATTCCCTTTCACTTTGTAGCACTTCAATGAGTGCGTGTATCTGTGCTTCTAGTAGGGCAGTGAGATTTACACAATTTTCTTTAAGGCAAGTAGTGTAGCCATGGGTGATTCCAAGTACACCTACTCAAGAGCATTTTAGGGTGCCTAAAAGTATAATTACTTATTGGAAAATAAGAAAACCTTTTCAGATTGTTTTTCATCATGATTTATACTTCCACCAGAATATAAGAGTTCCACATCTTTAGAAATACTTGTTATTATCAGACCATTCTGGTTGCCAATCTAATGTGAAACAGTGGCTTGTTCATCTATCTTGGATTTCACTAATTATTAGTAAAGCTGAGCATAATTTTCTTGTGCTTATGATCCAGTCGAATGTCTTGCTTTGTCAGTGAGTTATTCATGATTTTTGTCTCACTTTTTAAAGGGGTTTTGAAACATGACTTAAATTCCACTGCTATGTCATTTGTAAGTATTTTCTTCTAATATAGCCGGTATTTTATTTTGTTTTTGCAGGATATCAAATCTTTATACTTAAAGTAGTGAAATCTCTTTATATTTTCCTTTATGATTTGTGCTTTTCATATATTGAAGAATCCTTCTTTACATATTCTCTTCCGTTTTCTTCTGAAAGTTCACAGTTTTATTTCTTTACATTTCGGTTTTAAGTCCTTCTGGAATTAGTTTTTGCTTATGGGGCGGGGGTAAGGATTCCATTCTCTTTTTCCAGATGGATTTCCAGTTGGCTCAGTGCCATTGGTCGAAGGGTATATTTTTCCTTCCATGAATGTGTGATGTCATCTCTGCCATTGCAGGGGCCTGCAGAGAGGGGGGGTCTGTTTCTAGGCTTCTGAGGATGTTTCATGCTCTGTCCACTGGTGCTCACATATCACTCTATGGGGTGTGAACCCTCTTTTCACCCTTCCTCAAGGGTTGTCCTACTGCTCAGCTCCCTGCTCTCTCAGATGATAAAATTTCATAATCTGTGACCAACCACATTGAAGTTTTTACTGGCACTGCATGTAATGTTTAGATTAATAGTAAAGACTTTTAAGGTACTTAGTTCTTACAATATTACCAATGCTTTATACATCAATTTTACAATAGAGCAACTTTTACTAGGGGGAGTCCTTTCATACATTAACTTGATATACTCTTTTAATTCTATTACGCTATTAATAAAGTTTTCATAAGTTTTTTTGTTGCTTATTTTCTTTACACATGGCTACTGTAAATGAAAACTTTAAATAGCATTTTCAAATAGTTTGTGTTGTTGTATCAAAATGTAAATAATTTGGGTAGGTTGATCTTATATTTAACCATCTTGTTGAACTTTAATATTTACCTTAAGTATCTTTTTCGGGGGAACTGTTATTGTCTTTGGATAATGACATTGGCATTTCTTTCTTTCCAGTTCTTATACCGTTCATTTTTCTCCTCTTGTGGTGTTAACTGGTGCCACAGTATAATATTGGCTAGAAATGGGGGTGGTGGGCATCCTCATATGTCACAGCTTTAAAGGAAATACAGGGTTACACCATTAAGTATGATATTCACTATAGGTTCACAAGACTTAGGCAGTTTGCTAGTCTTTCTAGCTAAAGAGTTTTTCTTTTCTTTTCTTTTTGCAGACAGAAACCGTGATATATGGAGTATATGGAGTATAGACCAGAGGTGCAGGAAGGGAGAGGGAAGAAGTTTCACTGGAGACAGAGTGGGGAGCAGAACAGAGACTTACTGAAATACACTGCTGAGGGGAGCATTGGACCATGCTAAAGAGACTTTGGTTTTCTTACATTGTTTTGCATTTAATGATAGGAACTGAATTTCATCTTATATAGTTAGTACATTTAACAAGATAATTATATGGTTTTTCTCCTCTAATCTATTCTTTTTATGATGTTACACTCCTCTGCTTCTGGTGTCAAAAGTGATGGGAATATTAGCTTCAAAAAAGAAATTTCAGGGGGCCCTCCTCGTGGTGCAACGGGTTAACTAGCAGCACTGTTTGATCCCAGCCCCTGAGGGGATCCACATGGCCAGGCAGACCTCTCTAGACCCACCTGCTGCTCAGCAGTGTACTTCGTCTATCTGCCTATCTACTCCTCACTCTGTCTCTGGTGAATCCCCTCACCCCCTATGTCTCTGGCCTGTACCCCAATTCTGTATGGATAAGTAAAAATCTTTTTTAAAGGAAATTTCTCTTTCTCCTTATAAGTTTGTTTTTAAAGATTTATTTTTAAAGACTTATTTTTATGTAGTTTATGCATACAATAACTGGAGTATAGCCCAGAGGTTCGGGGGAGGGGCGGGTGAGAGGATTCACCAGAGTCAGTGGGAAGCAGAACAGGCAGATGTACCGAAGTACACTGCTGAGGGGAGCAGCGGGCCGGTTAGGAGAGGTCTGCTGGGCCATGTGGGTCACCTCCCTACTGGGGATGGAACTTGTGCTGCTAATGACTTCATAGTGCTGTACTTTAGTGGGCCTCCAGGGAGGGCCCTCATTGAGTTGTTTTAGTACGTAATTTCATTTCTAGTTCTTTTTTTTCTTTTCTTTTAAATTTTCTCATAATGCACTGCTTTTGTGATCTTAGTTTCTTATGATTGAAATCTATAACCTTATATCACTGCCAGTTCTATTATCTGAATTTCTTGGTGGTCAAATACTATTCGAGGGGGCAAGGAGGAAGTGTTGGTTTTGTTTGTTTATTTTGGTGTCTGCTTGCCTTGACAATTTAGAATTGTTTATGATGTCCTTAACTGCCAGTTCATCTCCCGTGAGAATTTACTTTTGGGAAGCCTGTGGGGTCCTCTTGTAGGGGGTGGAGGTACACCCCCTACAACCTTGCAGCAATCTTGCTTGTGCTTAACACCTAAGTGGCATCTCTGGATTGTTGAAGTCCTCTTTATACCACTGGCATAGAATTGCTTTTTATATTGGTTTCTAAGTTTTTGGGTGTCTTGACATTGTGATATGAATTCGAGTGAAGGTTATTTTCCTACCTAGACTCTTCTTTAGTCGATTCAGATAAACTTCCTGATCATCCTGTGGTGTCTGTGGGTAGGTTTTCTCTAGTCCTTTCTTTCACTGAAGGTCAGAGTATTGGTTTTGTGCCAGGGTCTTATTTGAATTCGCTGCTTCATACTAGCCCAAAGTCTAATCTTCTGTTTTTATTTGGACGTTAAAAATCAAACCTCTGTGTTACAAAGGATTATATACTCTCCTTTTCTTACTTAGATGCTTCTCTATGTATTTAATACTTGTGTATTTTATCGAGTTTTCTAGGTGCTCATAAGGGGAGGGATTGCAGGTTATCTAGTTTTTCCATGTTGCCAGAACATGCCTTTGCCCATGTTGCTATTTTAAGAAACAGAAGTCAAGTTATCTGCTTGCACCTGGACTGCTTTGTATATCTGTCACTCCACCAGCCTGGAGTAGGGGGCTCCCAGGCAAACCTTGAAAGGGGTAAGCTTCACTTTAGTACCTTTTCATTTAGAACTTTTTCTTCCACCTGCCCTCCTCAACAACACCTCATCTCTACTTCCTCACTGTGTCATACCGTCCCGGGAGGCTCCATGCTCCTTTGGGGACTTACCAGCCCTGTTCTTTCCCCCTGCTTTTTGTGGAAATGTGCCTCACCAGTATCGCACTGTCCAAAGTGTCCAGGTGACAATTAGCTAATCTGATAAGCTCATTCATGCTAATGTGCTAATGAAAGAGGCTACTGAAGATGGCTGTCCTTCCCCTACCTCCTAATCAGGGGCCCTTCTCTTCCTGCCAGGTAACATATGTGCAAAGCAGCAGTGATCTTCCAGGGACCATGACCCGGCCGCAGTGATCTAGCCGGGAGGATTGACGTTAATGGGATGAGGCTTTTTAAGTCAAGTAGGAGGGACAGCTGAGTTGAGGCAGGCAGGAAAGAGTGAGAGGCAGGCAAAAATCAGCCTCAGATCATCACAGGTGAGTGTCCACTGGTGGCAGTTTAACCCTTTTCATACCTAAACTTTAACCCTTTTCATACCTAAACTGCAAAGAGCATTTTGTAGAACTTGCTTTCCAAAAATTCCATTGGAAACCCCTCTGCAAAACAGGTGCTAGAAATGAGAGCCTAGAATATATCATTGCTGTGCATTCTGAGGTTTTCAATTTGTTGAGTCTGTAAGTGGTCTTTTCCTGCCCATTCCCTTCAAGCAAATGAACAAAAAGAGGTTGGTTCTTAAATTGGAAGCTTGAACTTGCAGGGTTGGTTTTAGAACAACTAGAGAAGGAGTGTTAACTTTCCCCTTGTATAGACCCTTTCCCTTTTGCCTGCAGAGTTAGGGTGTCAGCTCTGGGAAAGGGTGAGGAGATGAGCTGATACAAGTTCTCAGGAGCTGCAATGGGATTGCCTCTTCTTAAGGAAATAAGTCACGGCTTCTTGTGAGAAAACATGTCCAAGTACCTCTGTATTTTCTTTGTGTTTCCTGGTGTCTTCACAAAGTAAATGTTGTGGCTTAGTTGTTATTATATGATGCAGCCGTAAGACAGAGCAGGTCTTGCAGCCATGGGTCTGCTGTGGTTAGCGGGTAGCTGCATCCTCTGTGAGGACATCTTGAGAGATACAGGGAGGCTGGAGCGCCATCTTCCTCTTGTCATTCCCATCCACTCCTCACACAGTCTGCCTGTTCTCCCCCATGAGGCTCACCTTAACCCACTGCATAGAGGGATTCTGGCCTATTGGTTTGTAGGTTTGGTGAATGGGGAAGGCTGGAGAAAGGGAAGACAGAGAGTCTGGCACATTTATATTCCAGGTTCTCCCAGCACCCAGCCTACTTACCCTCTCCCTCTACACACACCTACTGAAAATCTTCCCTCCTCTAGAACTAATCTACACAGCTTTTTATTTGGCTTTGGGTTATCTGCTCCTTCTACCCTAGCAGTGGGGTTCTCCTCTCTCCCTTGTGATTCCCTTATGCTCTATCCAAACCTTTATAAAGAGGCCTTTTATTAGATTCTCCTCAAATGGTCCTAATTTGAGTATGCCATCTGTCTCCTGCATGGAAACTGATACCACACCCCTATTCTTATTTTTTTCTTTTGTATTTTTTTTGTAAAGTAAAAGATATTTCTAAAATTGTGGTAACCCAACCTTTATCATTTTAATCATTTTTCATAGCTCTCAATACATTTTGTGTTGTGAAATCAGCACTAGTGTCCACTTGAGAATGTTCTTATCATACAAATTAAAAGTCTATCCATTATGACCTTTCTGGTGGCGGAGGAGTTAAAGTCTCAGCACTATCAAGCTATCACCAGCCACTGCAACATGAGTTCAGCTGTACAGCAGACCTCTCCTGTCTCTGCCGCTGCTCCCCTCAGCAGTGTATTTCAGCAGATTCATCTGATCTGCTCCCTACCCTGTCTCTGGTAAAGTCTCACTCCCTACACCTCTGGCCTACACTCTAGATCTTGTGTGCATAATTAAATAGGAGTAAATCTTTAAAAAAGTCTATCTATTAAGCAATAACTTCCTGTTCCCCAGCCCCCAGGTCCTGATAATACCCACCTACTTTCTGTTTCTCTGAATTTGACTCTTTTAGGTCCCTCTGATAAATGCAATCACACAATATTTGTTCTTCTGTGCCTGACTTTTTCACTTAGCGTAATGTCTTCAAGGTTCTTGGAAAGTATAAGGGAATTAATAATGGTGAGGCCCACAGGGAGCAATGCTGGCTGTCCTCCATGGGCTTGGAAGTCTTTCTGAGATTTGCAGGCCACTTCCCATTGTTTGAAGAAAGAAGCACTGACAGATTCAGTGTCTTGATTCTTTCATGGGAAGGGATCCTTGTTTCTTACTGGCAGTGTCCTGGTTTCTTCCTAAGAGAATTTTGTGAAAGAAAACCAAACATAGATCAAGAAAGCAGTCAATTGATAGCAGTTGTACAACATATTTGCATTTTTAAAACTATGGTGAAGAAATTATTTTTTCTAAGTTGTATTCAGTTATTTATGGATATTGGCGTAAATACTGTAGAATGTGGCCACATCTGTCCTGGATCCTCTGAACATGCCTTAATCCCTGAGCTACACCATCACAAGAATGATGACGACCACTTCTGTGGTGCGATTGGACTGTCACATCTTCTTAACAGTCCTATTCTAATGAGCTTGCAGTAACACTACACTGTATAGACTCTGTGACCAGAGCTAAGATGTAACACTCCAACAGCCTTCAAAAATCTTTGTTCCGTCTAGAATTTGAGTTTCTGCTTTTGGATGTTTCATTAATGCTGTCGGTCGAGATGTTGATGTCCTAGTTAACTGTTGCACAAATTGAGTGGCTTAGGCAAATATTATAACTACCTGTCATGGTTCTGGGAAATGGCTGTGCTGTGCTGGATGGGCCAGCCTGGGGTTCTTTATGTGGTTGGAGTCTTGTGGGGCTGGGACTCAAGTCACCTGAGGACTGAAGTCACCTCACTCCTGCATTGGGATCCAGGCTGGGTGTGACTGGCTAGACAAGCATCCCTCTGTTTTCCAGTGGCTAATGGGAACTTCCATGTGGCCATACAGTCTCAGGGGTGGCTGACCTCCTGCTGGCTTCCCCGAGGGCAACATTCCTGAGGTTCCAGGCAGAAGCTTCTTTGACCTGACCTGTAAACTCCAGGGATTTTTTTGTGGCTTTAGACACCTCCTGACAAATCATTAATTTTAGGCCAAATTCAAGGGGAAGAGAACTAGACAGCAGCTTTTGGGGGTAGAGTTTGTGGCTGCTTTTTGTTTTCATAGGAGATATAGAGCTTGATCTGAATCATGTGACTCCCAAGCTCTGGGAACTTAGACCTGTTCATCATTTGCTCTTTCCGAGAACTAGTTACCTTCTCTGTAAAATGCCAACAATTCAGTGGGAGATTTGAAAGATGCTTTCCCTTTAAAAGTGTACAGATTCTATGCCTTCAGAGTATAGACAACACTTTGACAAAAGTTCCTTTTTACATTTACCTAGGGAGGATGTGTCTCTAGTTCTGTAGTTTTTTTGTATCTAAATATTTTTTTCTGGACATAATAAATGTTGGGCAAACATTCCAATGTAAGACTTCATTGTAATTTGTGAATTCTTCATAAATCTTTCATATTTCTTGGTGCTAGCCAAGAAGTTCATAAATGGCACTGTTGAGCAGAATATGTATTTCAGAAATAAAGTATCCAACTGTCATTGGGTGGTGATTCCACTTGCAAATTCCAGGTGGCTAGTGGGCTGCCCGTCAGAAATCTGATACGCATGGAAGAGACTCATCTAGTTTAAGGCGGGGCAGGACAGTGACAGATGTGACTCCTGTGAATGTTTGAGCCTGGTCAACGGTCAGAGCGCACTTCTCTTTAGGAGTCTTTATTTTGTTTGTTTCAAGGCCAGCTGAAGATCTCTCAGATGTGAATCCCTTTAATAGGGTTGACTTCAGTTGTCATAGATGCGAAAATAGCCCCTTTAAACCTGCTCCTCAGGTTCCAAGGCAAAGCCCTTTGTCAATTGTATACAGTTATACCTAAGAGTTAAATCTCATTGCCTGTCTAGCCAACTTTTGGAAACCAGAATCTTGATTGTATTAATATTTAAAAATGAAATAATATGTAAAATAGTGTCTACAACTTATTGAAATACTTTAGTCTGAATGAGACTATCTTCTGCTATATTTATTCTAAAATAAAACACTGATATGTGGTATTACAATATAAATACCAAGAATTCTCTTTTGCAGACACTGTTGTTCCCTATCCAATAACTGCTTCTGCTTTCCTCCTTTCTTCTAGAACTCTTATTCCAAAATATAGCAGTATTCCTAACTTTAGGGTGAGTCATGACTAGTGAAAGTTAATCATGGAGATTCTATTCAGAATTTTGTTTAGGGGGTGAGCTTGTAACTCAAAGCTGACCAATAACTTTGAGACGTGACAAGCATTAGGTGTTTTCCTTTCTTTTTTTTAAAGAGTTATTTGTTTATGCATACAAGAACTGGAGTACAAACCAGAGGTGTAGGGGGTGAGAGGATTCACCAGAGAGAGTGGGGAGCAGAACAGGTAGATCTACTGAGACATGCTGCTGAGGGGAACAGTGGGTGGGACAGGAGACATGCTGTGCCATGTGGGTCAGCTCCCTGGCCGGGGATTGAACTCGCACTGCAGATAGTTTCATAGTACGGTGCTTAAACCCGTTGCGTCACCAGGGGTCAAGCCCAGCCTGAGAGCCAAGAGTGGTTTTTACATTTTTTAAATGGTTGTAAAACAAACAAACAAAAGCAGAGAAGAATGTTCAACAGAGTATGTATGCGGCCCACAAAGCCAACAATATTTACCACGTGGCTCTTTACGGAAAACATTTGTTCCCCTCCGCCCTGCTGCAAGCTGGTGGTGTGCTGCAGCCAGGAAGGTGGGAGAGAGGGTTAGGACGATCAAACTCAACCTCAAAACATGGGGGGGGGGGAAACTGGCAGGAATTCTGGCCAGGAGAGGATGAAGCATGAGAGGAGAGGTGATGTGGAGGCTGAATCAGGGAATCCTGTCTCTCGCTTACAGGACACCCAGGTGCTCAGAAACACATATGCTGGCAGGTTGGCTTCTGCGGTCTGAGATACACACCCCTTAGGGCCATGAGGACCTGGATGGTGCTGGCATTTGACAGGCTATTGTTTAAGAGTGTTTTGTTCACACAACTGAATTAGATGGTTGGATTTTGGAGACTTAGTGCAGATCTAGAATACAGAAAGACTTGCCATGGGCTTTTGGATGGCTTCTGAATATGTGTGTAGATGGCTTATTTAATACATTCTCATCAGCATAATGTTAAGTTGCTACTGTATAGGCGTTTAGCTGGCACCCCACCCCTTGAAAAGCCTCTTTTGAGGCAACAAGCATTTCCTTTTGGGTATGTATGGGGGAAAAAAAGAAGGCCTTTGGAGATTGAGCTGGTGGCCAGGCAACTTGGATATGAAAACCTACTTCTTCTACTGTCAAGTGTAACCTTTTCAAGCCACTCAACTTCCCTGTGTGTTAGCTACTCACATGGAGATTCTAATAAAACCCCTTTCAGAGGTTATTGTGAGACAGTAAGACATTTGCTTTTGTGTTTGGTAATGGTAATAAATGCATAATAAGTAATGGTAATAAATACAGTGATAAGAATGTCTTTTTAAGACCTTATTTAAAAAGGTCAAGCCATACCAGCCCACTCATAGAAACCCTCCAGCGACTCAAGGAGAAGCCAGACTACCTCCCATGCCAGCCTCCCCCCTCCCTGCCTCCCTGAGCCTTATCTTCTTGGTCCACTCTGTCCTCCAGCTGCCCCCACCTCCTTGCCTCCCCACACTCACCAGGCACACACTCCTGCCTCAGGGCCTTTGCACTTGCTTTCCTTCTGCTTGGACACTTATCTCCAGAACATCACGATGTCTTGCTCCCTCACTGCTTTTGAGTCTTCATTCAAATGGCGCCACTCTTTTCTGAACAGCAACATCCTGATGCCAGGACCTCACTTCCCCCTTTTGTGCTTCATATTTCCACCTAACCACTTGCATATATTAATTTTCAGTAAGTTTTATTTTCTGCCTCCTTCCACCAGAACAAGCTCGGTAGGAACTGGAACACCATGTACTTGCTGATGAACACTATCACCATGTAGTAGTACTCAATATAGATTAGCCATGGTATTCCCCCAAACAGTGGGTTCAATGCTGCCTCTGACCCCACACCCCACAAGTAGTGTAAGCACAGGCAAGAGGTTGAAGGGAAAAAGAGTAAAGATAGACCCTTGATGTTTTCCACTCATAAACCCTCATAAACCCCGAGAAACAATGTTTATGTTCCACCCATCCTGGATGGTGGTTTTGCTAAGTGCATCTATTTGGGGACACATAAAATAGACAAATGTATTATAAGGGTGCAAAGCATCTTTTGAGTCTTTTAGAACTGGTTTCACAACCCAAAGAAGAAAATGTGTGTATACACAGTAATGCTGTTCTTTTGATATTAAATTAGTATTAAAGTGGGATGGAAACTCCTCTTATATTGGGCTCCTATGGAGATGGACAAAGTAATTTTAGAGAAAAAGCAGCTGCCCTCAGCAGTAGGTTTAGAAATGTCAATTTTAATTAAAACATTTATTTTTAAATATATTTCACGGTTCATATGTAGTGATATGCGTCTACTTCATGCAAACGTTCAAATCACTGGGCTGAGGAAATTGGAGAAAGGCATTTTGATAAAGAACATGAACAGTCCAATCAAAACAAAGAATGGCAAAGAAAAGAAAATCCACATGGGGCTTCAGTTTTTCATCAGCTCACAAGTCAGACTGTCCCTCCAGCCCGGGGCGGGAGAGCCGGGATCTGCAGGCCTGCGTGGGGTGAGCCCCTTCCCCACCCTCAGGTAGGGTCTAACTCATAGTACGACTCATGCTCACTTCAACAGCAGAGACCCCAAAACTCCTCAATGACCAACTCCCAGTTTAAAATGTCCCCAAATTCTGTCTTTCTCTGTGAAAGGTGCCGGGTTTGGGCTGTGAGTGTGGCAGAAAGGTGTCCAAACGTTACAGTGGCCTTCCGAGCTCCCCTCTCCTCTCGCTGTCTGTCCTGTGGAGCTTGTTCACCTGCCAAACTTCTGTTGACTTCCCAGGGAAACCGGTCATGACTTCAATGCAGCCAAAAGTCACTGAAATAAAAAATGTGGCCAATTTAAATAAGCAGCCGTGTATGCTAAGAATTTCTGAACATTTTATTAAATTTCTATAAATTTTATGACTATATTTCTGTTAACCAGAATTTACATTGAACTCTGAGATAATCTCTTGTAGATGTGCTATCTGGAAAACATAAATCACTGTCGATAGGTTAAATTCAAAGACAATAAACACTGTTTATTCATGTGACAAGTGTCCTTTATCTTATAATCTGGTGAATGCATTTCTGATTAAGGTGTATCTAATATTTGAGAAAATTACGACATATAAATACAGTTGCATTGATTGTTGCTCTCAATATGCTTTTAACCTCTTCAAAGGAGCCATTAACATCACAGTCAGAAACACAGTGCAGTCTAGAGAGTGTATAAAGGTATCACAACTAGCTGTGTCCACCAGAGCTAGCTTTCTTCAAGTTATTGAATGCTCCAATTTATAAGTTTGATTTTGTATTTGCTGGTGTTGATAACATACTTCCATCTTTTCAAAAATTTCTGAGCTAATTTTAAAATGCATCGAGTTTTGTACTTTGATTTTAAAAATGCACTAAATTATTATCAGTACTTTAAAAAATCCAAGCATTTTGTTTTGCTTGTACACACACACGCACACATATAATTTTCTCAAATATTAGGCTACAGGCCCTCCCTGGTGGCGCAGCGGGTTAAAGCCCAGCACTGAGAATCTAAAGCCGCTTCCGCATGAGTTCGATTCCCGCCTGCCCCGGAGGTGACCACATGGCGTGGCAGACCTCTCCTGACCCGCCCGCTGCTCCCCTCAGCAGTGTACTTCGTCGATCTGCCTGTTCTGCTCCCCACTCTGTCTCTGGTGAAGCCTCTCACCGCCCCTGAGCCTCTGGCCTGTACCCCAGTTCTGTATGAACAAATAAATAAATCTTTAAAAAAAAATATTAGGCTACATATAGATATATCATTTTGATTAAAAGTTCTGATAAGGGAAAGGAGACCCTGGCATTTTCTTTGAGATAGCTAGTAGAAGGGCAATTTGATAACAGGGCTATTTGGTGAAGCAGACACATCTGACAGATCCTGGCAGAGTGAGTGGGTTGGTGTATCATTGCCACAGAAAGCTACATGGATAAGCTGAAGACAACACTAGGTCATTTAACACTAGCCAAGGAAAATAAGGCACTACTAAAGTGTTGGCCAGTCATGCCAGGCACGTCTAACAGTTCTGACATCCCCGTTCATCTAGTGCCACCAGCACCTCCTTCAGGGAAAAACTACTAGTGTTCCCATTTTTCAAATGAAAAATTGTCAAAGGAAGGTGAATTAAGTAATTTGCCTCATACTACAAGTAAAAGATTCAACTCGTGTGGTTGGACATGAGTTTTTATTTATTTAAAAGACTTATTTTACTTAGGCTTAAAATAGCTGAGATGTAGGCCCTCGAGGTTCAGGGAGGGTGAGAGGATTCCCCAGAGACAGAGTGGGGAGCAGAACAGGCAGATCAACTGAAACACACTGCTGAAGGGAGCAGCGGGCAAGATGGGAGAGGTCTGCTGTGCCCTGTGGGTCAGCTCCCTGGCTAGGGATCGAACTGATGCTGCAGTGGCTGCAGAAGCTTCATAGTGCTGCATTTTAATCCCTTGGTCACCAGGGAGACCTCCCAGCCTCACATTTAACAACAGAGGTATGCTATTCTAACACCTTTCTTTCCATAGAATGGTGTTTGGCTTCTAGTAACATGGAGGTTTAAAAGGCAAGGGTTGGGGAGGGAACACAGTGAGTAGGGTGGTGGACTGTTATGCTTTGGTGCTGGGCGCACCATGGTAGTAACACCCGAAAGGGCAGGGAACCAATACGTCAGAAATAACAATGATGTAAATCAACATCACCTCAACAACAGCAAAACTACCTAGAAGACACAGGCAGTCAATTGTCAGCCAAGCAAGCAGTGGAAGAGGTTTCAAGCCAACTACAAGTCATAACTGTTTTAACATCAATTCAGTGACCTTGAGCGAGTTACTTAACCTGTCTGTGTCTGAGTTTTCTTCTTAGTAAACTGGAGTGGTGTGAATATTGAATTAGTTGGTATACAGCATACAATTATAGTGGGTAGTTGTTGTTCTCGGTCCTGTTACTATCAACTTAGGAGCAGAAACACAATGGATTTATAGAGGCCAGTAAAACTCAACTTACTTACACAGCGTTTTTTGTTTTTGTTTTTGTTTTTCAATAATAAAAACACTGGAAGAAAGTTAAGGCCTCCTTGGTGGTGTAAAGGTTAAGTCTCAGCAATATCAGCACTACACCTGAGTTCAATCCCAGGCCAGGGAAGTGACCCTGGCCTCTACATGACTCAGCAGACATTTCCTGTCTCAGCCTCTGCTGAGTATTTCAGTGTATCTTCCTGTTCTGCTCCCCAGTGTCTGGTGTGTCTGGTGCATCCTCTCACCTCTGGCCTGTACCCCAGTTCTTCTAGGCGCAAACCAATCAATCAATCAATCAATCCATTTTTTTTTTTAAAGAAGGTTAAGTAAAATATGGCTGCCTTCTTTTTAAAGAGGTAGGTAAAGTTTTTTCATGCTCTGATTTTGTTCAAAATCTGGTACCCATTTGATTTAACCACCACTCAAGCTAGCCTTCAGAGCTCTTTCTTTGTTCCTTCACCCCCATTTTTTTTATAATATAATAGTTTATTTTTACATCATTTTGTGCCTTTTTCCATCTCAATTGTAATCCCCATGGGCTTCCCATCACCAGATCACCCGTGTGCCATCACCATAGTCCTGTGTACTTCCCTCCATCCTGTTTTTGATCCCATTCCCCACTCCACCCCTGTAAAATGTCTCTGGTTTATAGTTGTTCATTATTATTATTTTCTCCTCTGGTCCTTTATGTTCCTGCTATGAGTGAAACCATCTGATATTTTTTCTTTTCTTTCTGGCTTATTTCATTGAGCAAAATCCCTTCCGGCTCCATCCATGTTGCTGCAAAAGGCATTCTTCACCCCAATTTTTGTGTTGGTTCCTTTTCCAACATCTTTTGGGATCCAGTTAAGATGTCACAGGAGAAACTAACAAGAGTAGGCTTATGAGCAGCCCAAGTGAAGCAATGATTTTGTAAGGGAAAATGACAGAGATTGCAGGTAATATGCAAAGCCTATGTCCTGGTCAAGTGTCTGACACAGCCTGGGAAAAGAAAATGTGTTATGTGCTCCAGTTTATGTCACTCAGGTAAGCCAAGGAGATGTAGAATCTTCAGCAGCAAAGGATGAAAGGAATGAAGAGCTCTTTTGCTGCGATTAGGCACCAGGGTGGAGCCGTTTGTTACCAGGATGGCAGATGTGATCCTTCTCTGCAGCACAAGACTAGACACTTGTAGAAAGAGCGCTGTATGCTGAAAGTAATTTAGCCATGGAGAAAGAGTGAGAAGGATTTGACCAGCCAGCTACTGGTTTATAGTAAGCAGAAATACAATGAACTGTTTGGAAGAAGTTAAGTTGAAAACTACAGTTGTATTTGTTTGTAGCTTGTAATTTTTTGTTAGTAGGGGATAATTTTAAAAAATGCTTTCCAAAGCATTTGATTGATTTAAAGCAGCTCTTGTCACTAAGTAATGTTTAAATTAACCTTCAACCACACACCAGCAGCTGCAGAGTGGAAGCAAATGCATTATGTATCACTGTTTTGGATATTGGTTCTGAAAAAGCCAACATATCCTCCTCAGCATCAAAGCTCGCCCCTTATCAAGGGCTTGGCTGAGAGGATTAAGCACTGGACGTACCTATGACCTTGGTTCCAGTCCAAATCCTACTGCCAGCGAAAGGTGTTTTATGATCTCAGCCCTACACAGGTAGACTGGTCCATATCACCCAAAGACAGATTGGCAAAATTGGAATTGTCCTGCTTAGGAGGGACCCAAGGCTGAAAAAAGTCCGGAGACAAGGAAGTGAAAGGCGTCCAGCTTAAATGCTAGCCTAGAGATGGCAGTCTTCTCAACCGGAAGGGTGGCTCAGAGTGGCAGTCTGAGGATGCGCTCCAACCTGGCTTGCAGATAAAGAAATCTGTTTTCAGAGCTTGCAACTCATCCAAGTCTATTTTTCAAGCCAATGCCTCCTCTCCAAAGCTTCCCCTCCCCCACTCTTCTCCTTCCAGAAACAAAAAGCAGAAAGTCAACAGCAACTTGCATAACTAGCATGAGGGCGGTAGTCTTTGGAGAGGATGATTCCAATCAGGCCAGTATAGTTCAGAGCCTGCTTTGAAAAATTCAGATTTAAAAAATAATATTACATTCTTTATATTGTTATTTAGAGAACTGATATTACAGTTTCACAACACCACCTAGAGTGTTGCATTCTCAGGTAAGACACTCACTCTATCCTCTGTAGGAAAAATGTGCATCAAGGACAAAACTCCCCTGAGCCCATAGGAGGGTTTGTGACCGGTGACAAAAAATATTTAGACTTAATTCATAAAAAATGACAGAGTACGTAGCTGACATTTGAAGTCATTTGGAAATAGATGTGAGTATACATCCCCATTGCATAACAGCTTATTGTAGGCAGTTTCTCTTTCAATCCTGTGCCTTTGATCACTTCCTTCACTTTTCCTTCTATTCATTTACGAAGGCAGTCATTTCCAGGTCCCTTCAAGCGATCATGTAGTAATTATGGAAAAAAACAGTTAATATATGTATGTAATAATATTTAGTGCTAAAGCAAGAAGGAACAATTTCAACATCCGGTTATAGAGTACATCCTTTATTTCCAAATATGAAAGATAAGCATTCTCTCTCTTTAGTTGTAAGCTAGAACAACTTCACCTTCTGAGACAGTACCTCGAAGACTCAGCTAAGATTCTAGTCCATATATATCAGCGTTAAGTAACTTCAGTTAATTTTTAAAGCAAAGGCACATTTCTTGGGGAGCCGGGGAGGGCGCGTTGTTAAGGGTTTATGCTTGTGCTGAAGGAAAATCTCCCTGACCCATCAGATTGAAAGATGACGAGCAGCACTCATGCGAGGTGGTCTGTTCTCCTGTCCTCCAGATGGTGCAAACGTGAGCGCACTGGGGCTCCCGCCAGGACAACTGGCTCCCAGGGCCCTGTGGCCGGACTTGGAGGAAGCTCAAGCTGGGGTGGGTGGCTGGCAGTCAGGGCGCAGAGAGCTGCGGGACCCAGACATTCCAGGGGTTGTGTCTGGGAAGCTGACGGCTGGATTTTCCAGGAGGTGGTTCATCTGGGTGCCGGCACTGTTCGGCTCAATGGGCTTCTCTCACAGGCATGGGGGGAGAGCAGATGAAAGGATACAAATGCAACAGCCTTTTATTGTCAGCAAACAAAAAGGGGCACACATGTGCCAGTTTATAAATTACTGTTTTCATTAAAAAGGAGTTCAAAAATCAGGTTCCACTTGTCAGTGTTAAAACCTGGAATTTTTTTTAGCCCTATGATTTCATTATATGAATTACAGAACAGTAATAGAGTAATATTACTCTTAAGCCAGCTCACTTAAATTTAAGACATTCAAGGCCCAATAATGCACTAGGTTCTTTAGTTCAAGTTATGCAAATAATATACATTTTTTATTCGGCTTCCCACCAGGTTCTACATGTATTATAAACACAACAAAGACCTCTTTCTTGTACAATATATTACTCAGAAGCTGGTGAAAAATAGAAGCCAAAATATTGTGAATTACATTCTTAAAATGATTTGGCTTTGTACTACTGACTGACATATTTTAAATGCTAAAGAGAAGCTAGGGCTGGAAAAGAGAAATGTTGACTCACAGTTACCCACCACTGTTATCATTCATACTGATGTTCTTCAACATCTAAATCAGATTATTATCTTTGTTTTCTTTAGAGTGGAGCTGCTCACACAGCTTTGCTACATTTGGAAAATCAGCAGGGGGAATGGTCATCTCAAAAAGACAAAAATAAAAGGAGGGACTGAAATTTAACATAAATTACTATGGCTGTCCCTGAACTCAGAATTGGAGGAAACTTGTATTCTTTTACCAAAGCTGATGATTGGAATCAATATGGATTATTGCATCAGTCTTGTTATCAGATGTTTTGCACACTTGTGTAATGTGATGCATAGATTTAAAAACATATATAGTATAACATTAGTATATAGTATGATATTAATTCCTTATATGTCAGGCATTAAAAGAAAGAGAACTAAAGTTCAGAAAATTAGAAATACTGAGCTCTGTCTAATGGCAAAAACAATTTTCACATTGTCTGTACACTTAGCCCCCAAAGGATGGGTAAGATGGTTCTATCCTTCCCTAAGCTTTCCTTGTCTATCTGTGGGCTCACAGTCCACTGGTAACTTACTCAATGTGACATAAAGTGAGTTAGGACAATATAGATTTTCCCCAAAAGAGCACACAGGCCTATCTCTGTGGGCTTCTGAAACATCCAGGTTGGTCTCATCATCATAGCCTACTGAAAAACATTTTCTTTACTGAGGGGGCTTTACTAGTTTATGCTGAACAAATTGAAAACCAAAATAAGAAAGAACAGCAGAAAAGCAGAAATTCAGTCCCTGGGCTTCATGACGTAACATGAGCTCTGTGGGAACGAGGGAGCATTCCTTTATATTTGCCTGCAACATGAGCTCAGTGGTTTTGAAAGCTCTGAAGTCCTCCACAAAACTTTTTCTTCCCTTTTTTCCCCTAAAAAAAAAAAGCCCCACCTCAACTAATTTCTATAATCACACCAGCATTTCTAAGAGAAATTCTCACCTCAAATTCTTTTCTGTGATCGTGCAGGTAGAACCAGTCTCAGGAGTACTTAGCAAACCACCCCAACCACTGGTTAAATTCAACAAGTGTCAGTTGCACTTCTGCTGACAGCACAGAGCATTTTGGAGATGGCAAAACCAGGGCGCAGGGCTGGCAGGCAAGCAGGTTTGAAGAAGGTGCCTCATTCTCTGTTCTGGTGCTGCCAGCCTACCCCCACCCCCAACCCCTACCCGAGCAGTGGATGGCTCCTTTCTTAACCAAATGTGAGTGCAGAATCACAGTTACTGTCCCCAAACAGCAGGACTGATGTGCTAGATTTAAAACGTGCCCTCCATCAGATTGCTATTAAGGAGGAAAGGGCTGGAAGGTCAGACGTATTTCTTAATTGCATTTCACACCTGGTTAAGATAGTGTCTACAGCTGCAAGGAGATGAAAGGCGTGATTGATCCTTGAATAGAGAATAGGTAGGGTGGGCATGGGAAGGCTGAGAGCCAGGCGCACTGGGTGGGGGTGAAAGGCAGGATTCACTTTTGGGAGAATTAATTTCTTGCTAGCATTTGAAAAAGAGGAAGGTGGCTCGGGAAGCCCGCCTGCATTCTCCGCTGCTGACTGCAAATCCCCCGCCCTAACCGTCTCCCTGTAAACAGCAGATATTTTAGATGCAATTAGACTTCCGTGTGCCACGCACAACAGCTGGGCAGAGTTTCCAAAGTTTCCTCTTTCTAATTTGAGTGGGATTCTAAAGAAATAAAATATTCTGACAACTTCTAGCGTTGTCTTGTGACTGAAAAAAAAAATCAGCCTGTGAAGTATCACTGCTCTGTTTTAGTCTAATGCTACTTCTATCTTTTATCCTTTTTAATTAGAAGGCAAATTCTCAGACCGCCAGGCCTAATCCCTACACAGTGGAACAAAGCCCAGCAAAGCCTTTGAACACTGTTCAGCCGGGCAGCACAAACCCTAGTAACTGTTGGCAGTAGGGGCAGGACTCTGACCCTCATCTCAGCCATTCTCCTGCAGCTCCTGATGCTCCCTGCCCTTCGGAACCCTATCTGTTGTTCTTCTGTTTAGACTGAAAAGACAAAAGACAAGACAATGTGGGAAACCTAGAGGATTGGCTAGGTAGGATGCGGGGAGCTAGTGATGGATAGGGGCAAGTAAATGGGGTTTCACGGGAATGGACACAGTGGGGAGAATTGGATCACCAGATTAGGTCTTTAGGTTCAAGAAATTTCTTCATCCCTCACTAAATCTTTTCATGGACAATGCCACTTTTAAACAATTGTTGCATTTCCAATTACTCCAGGAGTGTTCAAACAAATGCCCCAAACCCTCCATGAAAAGTTTGCTCATATTTTAAACTCGCCAGATGAAAATCAATCAAACAAACACCCCCCAAATCAGCGGCAGACACTTACATCTCCAAAGTATTTACACTTGTAATAATATTTGAGTCAAGAGCATAATTTGAGCTCACTCAAGCAAAACATGCAGCTAGACAGAAACGTGAATTTTCAAAGCTAATGGGAACAATCATGAATCAAAAAGCCAAATTCCAAGTATGCAAATATGAAAAAGGGTTGTTTGTATTTCCTTCTCTGGCTAACTGTGAATTATTGAACAGTGAAATAGCAGATGCTTCAACGGTGCTGCAAACTCTTCCAAATTGCTCTTAGATGAGCTACATATGTGTGGGAATTATTGTCTGCTGCCAGGGTCTTTGAGAGTTGTATTGGGATTTCTGAAAAAGAGGTGAGTCTTTTGTTTTTTGAGATGTCTGGAATAGATATTTCAAGGAAAGAAGCAAAGAAAACCAAACCCTTTTATTGGAAACATTTTTAGCAGTCCCTGGACTCTTGAGCACAGCAGGTTTCCCAAAAGCCACTTTCATTTTCCCCCTTCAAATGGCTACAGAAACACCAATCCATGGAGTGAATACTTCACCTGATTAGTGTGGTTGCCTTTGTAACCAAATATAAAATATTACTGAGCTGACTTTGGGTGATTAAGAGGCTGATTTAAATCACAGGAAAGGATTCAACCAGGGGGTTAGAGAAATAATGTCTAATAAATGTGTATATTTTATCATGGGCTAAATTTAGAGTTAGGGCAGAACTACTTTTTAGGAAGCTCTTATTTCCAAAGCTCTTAGTTGGACAGATGTGACGAGTTTCATATTTGAATAAGAGGTGATTTTGGAATTTTTTGAATGTGAGTTTTACAGATTCCTAGCATATTTATTTGCAGAACATAAGCTTACCTCAGCAAAGGGACAGAATGTATATATGATTATAGTTCATTTCTCTGTATCCATTCTTCTTCTGCCCAAGCCCAGTGTCTTCCTCTAAATTCTCTTTGTCTTGCCTAAGCAAATCCTTTCTCCATGTCAAACAGTGGCAAAGTAAGTGACAGAGATGGCCAGCCAACTACAGGTTGCTTTTTATAAGGAATCACATGGCATTGTTGACAGTCCTCATTTTGTGTGTGTGTTTCATAGCCTTTAATATTTTCAAAAGAATATACAAAACATAACTACCGATCTTGATGTGCTTTAAACATAACTTATGTGCCTTTGATTTCATGGAAACTATCTGAAAAATTTGGCTACACTAATATTTTAGGGGCTCCCAGCAGTGACCAGAATTTGCAAACAAAAATATCTTTAAAAATTTAAAAATACTCTGTGTAAAGACAAAAGGTCTTTGTAGAAATTGTCCCAATGTTTGCACACATTGCACTGTCTAATGCTCCCATGGAAATGATCAATAAACATTTGCATAAAAAAAAGAGTAAACTCATTATGTGTGTGTTTTAATAATCATTAGAAACCTTCACCGAGTGGGAATTTTTTCCTTGTCCTGTTTACACATGCTGTCTTTTGCAGGTATGTTCAAAAGTCTTAGAGACAGCATACGGTAATGACATTTAATACTGCATTACCAAAAGAAGCTTCTAGAGATTCTGAGACAGTTCGGGAAATGTACATAAACCACAGCTAAACAAAGTTCCCAGACACCGAACCTAGCATCAGTTCTCGCAGAGAATGGCTTTTGTGTTTGTTTTTTTCCCCACATCACTTACTCTGCCTTCTTACCTTCATCATGTATATGAATGAATTTTATTAGAATGGGATGGAAAAAATTCAGAATCATGAAACCTAAAGTGTTTGAGAAATCCCTTTTTCTTTGAAGAAACTAAGACCTATGTGAACATGGACAAGCACATGTACCTTGTTAGTCAGCGTGGTTGAATACTCTCATTAATACTTCTTAAAATTAAGCACTACCATTTTTCATTTTTCTCAGAATTCATGCGATTTAGTTGCCCATTATAGTTCTGAGTGCCGAGGCTAGGCTATTTTGTGGGAGTTTCGGTTTTTGTTATTGGCATTCAGTTTCTTCCCTTGGTTTAAGTTTTCCTTTCTGAGGAATAAAACCTTAGAGGGTTTCCGAAGTTTATAATGCAAATGACCACAAATACAAAGTTCAACCAAAACAAATACAAAAAGAAGAAAAAGCCAAGAAGCCAACCCTTAATTCTGTATTCTGATCCATCAGCGACTGTATAACTATATCATTAACCGTGTTCTCTAACTGGGGAAGTCCCTACCCTAGAGTGTAAAGGATCAAAGAAAACAGTCTTTTCTGTCTGGTACACTTAGTAGTCCTGCCTCCCGACAGTGGGATAAAAGGAACTTGCTAAACTGTTACCATTTTGCAACATCTGCTATAATTCCCCTAAATCCAGATTTGTCTGACACAGAGAGGCCTGTTCTTACATCATTGCCATGTGACAGTCTAACACCAGTCACATCAAGCTTGAGAATTGCAGCTTCGGGCTATGATAATATGAAGAAAACCTTTTTGCCTAAGGCAAAACACTTGTAACAAAGTATTATTCATCTGGCCAATTTAAATCTTCTCTCAAAAAGGTACCCAGAAACATATGCAGTATGCCTTTGTCAAAGGCTGGAGCAGCTCATAGGCAAATGACCTGAACCAAGAGTACAAAACCTAATGTCCTGATTAATTACTGCTAAGCGGCTCTGATACACAGAAAAGAGAATGCTGGTACTAATCCCCAGCCCTGTCCTACATTCTGAAAATAGCCAAAACATTGCTGACAGTTATAAAAACAAACCTGTCCTGTTTTTTTTTTTTTTTTTTTTTTAAAGGTTACACATTATCCCTTGTGCTCTCCATTCAATAAACCAGGAGCAGGGGCAGATCAGGGACCCCCAGTCCAGAGGGTTTCTTGGGACAAGGACACATGCTCATAGAAGACCATCTGGGGTGGGGGGTACACCCCACAAAAACAAATATTTGGGGGTGTTCTCATTGTCAGGGTTCAGCTTTCAAGAGATTGAGCTTTTCTGGAAATTGCTCCTTGAGTTAGAAGTTGAACAACCTCCACACAGAAATGCTTTTGGTGGTTAACCAGGAGCAGAGACTGCAGTGCTTAGAATTTTATTAGGGAAGGGGGTTTAGATTTTTTCACCTGACATTTTATCAAGTATCAGACATTTTAGAATTTCAAACTATATGAATGGAAATACTGATTTTATCAATTGCCCAAGTGACATCTACCTTTATTAATAAAGCAGACATCTGGAGTGTCTGATGCTTTTGCTGAGCAAGAAATCTGTGGCTGAAAGAAGAACGTCCTATCAAAAAGAGGGAAGTTGCTTATCTTAGCAAATTTCCTCCATTCAAAAAAAAAAAATGTTCAAAACATCACTAAAATACACGGTTAGGGTATAGGTGAATCAAATTAAAATACTTCTTACGCTTTTACAGGACACATCCAGGCCACCAATTCAAAGTAAACAATGACCCTTATCTATTCTGAAGACTGCTGTCAACTTGGCATTATACTAAGGCACACCTAGGATTCTAGGAAATATAATAGTAAAGAAGAGGGAAGTTGAGCAAGGCTGGGGTTTTGAGAATTATTTTATCCCCTAGGCTGCCCTTAATGGAAAAGGGAAGACACATATTTTCACCTGTAGGGCATTCATTATCAAGTTTAATTCCATTCTAGATTTTCAAGAATATTTCTATGTCTGTGCACCTTATTTGTAGACACAGGCATTCTCATAGCCCTTCTTATTACCCATCAGACTGCACAGGAAATATTTTTCTAACCTGTTCAGATCAAACCCTGATGCTGATAGCCCAAGCACGTGCATGAGGCTGATTCAACATCGCAGCCAGAATTTTGAGGGGCTACCCTGCTTTGAAGGGCACCAAGCCCTTGTTCTCTTTGCACATGGCCTTTTGTTCACTTTCCTGACCTATTTACTCTGGCTCATGGCCTTTGCCTAAAATTTGAGCCAAAATGTTATTAAGGATTTGGAATACTCAAGTGTTTCCCACCACTTGGGTTCCCTTTTCTTTTCTTTTCTTTCTTTCTTTTTTTTTGTTTTTAATTTATTGATGCATACAAGAATTGGGGTGTAGGCCACAGGTGCAGGGATGGTGCGAGGATGCTCTTGAGACAGAGTGGGGAGCAGAACAAGTGAGTTACTGCAATACACTGCTGAAGGAAAGCAGCATCGAGAATGGAAAGGTCTGCTGTAAGGTGTGGGTATCTCCCTGGCTGGGGATGGAACTTATGCCACAGTGGTTAGCCTTGGCGTGATAGCCCTGAGACTTAACCCCTGGTGCCACCAAGAAGGCCTCTCTCCCTTTTTCTTATGAGTGTCCTTAAGTAGATGCAAAGCACATATAATTGGGATTATAAATCCAGACTTAAAACCTGGTCCTCACTCACCAACTGCATGACCTTGAGTGAATATTACTTGAGACCTCTGAAACTTAATGTGTTTAGCTGTAAAATGGAGTAAGGCCTATTTCACTGGGTTGCTGGGAGGACTCAATGAGATAAATTGAATCTTAAGCAACCTCTTTAACTAACTTCAACAATCCTATTAGGTATTATAATCTCTGTTTCACAGAGCAGGGATGAGTAGTTCTGCTCTGAGAGTGATCTCAGTAACAAGGGGAGGTACCATGTTTCCCACCCAATGAGGGGTGGAGCTGAATACTGAGGAAAAGCTAGAGAAGAGGAGGGGGAGAGGCTTGGAGGGGCTGGGGGAGGTATGTGGAACAGAGAAACGTTTGAAGGAGAACTCCCACCTGCTTCTCAGGCTTGGACTTACACTCAGGGGACATGGAAGGAGCCATGCAGAGATATTGGAGGCGAGGTGGGTGGAGACCCCGGGATGGCTGAGCATGGCAGCCTTTCACTGGATTTTGCTTCTTTGGTCCTAGACTTGCCTGGCCCCTTCTGCCCCTTTCAGGCACCTCTGCCAGAAGGTGCCTTACTTGGACTTGTAACAAATTTTCAGGCCTCAGCAGCCCCAATTTGAGCCAACCCTGTTTAGCTGGGCATTTACCCATAAAGGGTTGGGTAACTTTGGGTGCTTCATTAGGAAACTATATACTTTTTTAAGTGTGAACTTCCTTTAATGGGATTAGTGTGCATTGGAAAAGAAGGGTTTGGGGGGGTGGGGAGAGGATACAGTTTCCCAACTATAGCCTATGTGTGGTTTTTTTTTTTTTAAAGATTTACTTATTTGTGCATACAGAACTGGGGTACAGGCCAGAGGTGCAGGGGCAATGAGAGGATTCACCAGAGACAGAGTGGGGAGCAGAACAAGCAGATCATGGAAATACACTGCTGAGGGGAGCAGGGGGCGGGCCAGGAGAGTTCTGCCTCGCCACGTGGTCGCCTCTGGGGCAGGTGGGGATCGAACTCATGTGGAAGTGGCATTAGCTTCTTAGTGCAGTGTTTTAATCCACTGCGCCACCAGGGAAGGCCCCTAGCCTATGTTTTATCCAAAATTACTCATCCCTATGTGGGGTGGGTGGGAAAAAAAAAAAAAACACAACATAGAGGGTTGGTTCAAAACAGGGTCGCTAAGGCTTGAAAACTTACCACAAAGCTAAAGCACTCTCTGGCAAGAAATGATAGAAAAGAGGCAGTAAGGGGTCAGGCAAGTCTGGGATGAAAAGAGCAAAGAGTACTAGCCAAGGTAATGGCCCCTGTTGTCAGCCCCCCATGGGCCTCTCACCCACCTTTCTCCTATGTGGCTGCTTCTGTTACAGGTACCCCAATGTGAACTGGGTTGCCTGTCTGTGGGTCCTCACCCGCGCACTTAAGATTCAATCATACTGTGGACACACACAAAAAGGGTCAATAATGGGCTTATTTACAAGGGGAAAGGAAAAGGAACAACCCAGGGAAGGAGAGAGGGAGAAATACAAGTTAACTAGCACATCCCAGTTCTGCTGACTCAGCACCCCCGTAGCACTGCAGGTGATCAAGAGCCAAATGACCAGCTGTGAACCACCAGGCCAAGAGACCCCAGAGCCCACATGTCCGGTTTTATCCCAACCTGGCTGCTCAGCTCCACCCTCACGTCCCAGCGTGCTTCTCCTTGGTATTGATGGGATTTGTAGTTACAATATCTGGAGTGGGGGGCGGCATCCATGAAACCTGTATCTGTTACACTTCCATTTTCCCCGAATCCTTGGTATAAATCCAAGCCCTAGAGGGAAGGGGGATTTCTTCTTCACAGGACTCCAAGTCCCACCAAGCCTCTTCCCCTTCTCTTCCCTAGTTTCTCCGAGTGTCTGTTTCCCTAGTTTCTCAGGGTATCTGGGGTGGGGATCATGGAACCTCCCCTTGTTATGGAGATCACACTCCAAAACAATTCCAGAAGTCTAAAAAACTTGATAAATGTCACAATCATCTGTAGGTGTTTAATATGTGGGGACCATTCATAATCATCAGCCCAAAGAGCATGGAATCTCACCTATTCCCAAATAACTTTTTTCCAATTTGGGGAGATCTTGCTCTTACACAAGTTTGACTTGCTATTCAGAGACCTTGCAGGGAAAGCATCAGACAGCCTCCCACCTGCCCCCTCATTTACCATCTCTTCACCTGGCAGAAATGTTTCCCCTTCAATCAACCCAACACTTCTAGTTGTCATTCCCTTTCATAGAGTAGGATCAGGAGCTGGAGAAATGTTAAATTGTTCGCTGAAGGTCACAGGCATGCTTTATGGTGGAAATAGATATGCAAATCCAGGTCTCTGTCATCTTTCTGTGTTTTATCCATTGACTGCCCTTACCCACCATTAGGTGGGGGTGGGGTGGAGGAGTCAGGCAGGGTGGTTGGGTATTAGAGAAATCTTTCCAAGGGGCATCCCCTAAAGCAGCTGCCTGAAACACTTCTGAAGTTCATCTAGAAACTCAGGGAAAACATAATGTTTTCCAGGATGAAAACAACATAACAGCCAGTTTTGTTTTTTTTTTAAAAGATCTATTTATTTATGTATAGATCTATTTATTTATGTATGGGTTATAGGCCAGAGGTGCAGGGGTGGTGAGAGGATTCACTACAGTCAGAGTGGGGAGCAGAACAGGCAGATTAATGAAGTGCCCTGCTGGGGGAGCAGCGGGCAGACAGGTCTGCTGAGCCATATGGGTTACCTCCCTGTCTGGGTATCAGACTAGGGGTAAAGTGGCTATAGCTAGCTTCTTAGTGCAGTTTTTTCTTTAATCTGTTGTGCTACCAGGGAGGGCCCCCATAACAACCAATTTTAAGTAAACATAGAAGGCAGGGTTGAACAATTAGATCACTCAACAGTGAAGTTTAATATAGGAGAAAGCATTTCAGAGTGTTTTTATATATGTAAAAAAAAAGGAGAGAATAGAGAGAATAATTCCAGGTTATTTTCAGGAAGTACACAGACATGATTGCATGTATTTTTGTGTGGGGGCTAAACTGATTTTTAAAGCCAGTATATTAAAAAACTCAGATTGTACAGGGAAATGCAAATCAAAACCACAATGAGATACCACTTCACACCAGTGAGACTAGCACATACCAAAAATTCTAACAACAACAAATGTCAGTGAGAATGCATTAAAAAAGGAACTCTCCTACATTGCTGATGGGAATGCAAACTGGTACAACTGCTGTGGAAAGTCTGTTCCTCAGACTACTAAAAACGGAGCTACCATCTGACCCAGCAATTCCACTCCTAGGGGCCTACCCAAAGGACACAAAAACAGTAATTCAAAAGGAAATATGCACCCCTGTGTTTATTACTGCACTATTTACAGTATGAAAAAACTGGCAACAACCCAAATGCCCAAAATTAGATGTTTGGGATCAAGAAGTTGTGACATATATACACAATGGGAGACTACTCAGCAATCAAAAAAGATAAACTCATGCCATTTGCAGCAACATGGATGGAGCTAGAAGGGATCATACTCAGTGAAATAAATCAGAAGGAAAAAGAAAAATATTGAATGGTTTCACTTATAGGAGGAATATAAGAGAATCAAATAAGATAAGACATAGGGGGAAATTGTCTTCTTTTTACCAAAACACAACAAAACAAAATCAAACAGACCATTATAAATCAGAGTAATCCTACAGAGGAGGGGGAGAGAGAGGGATCAGGAGGAGGAAGGGAGGAATGTGGGGGGACTGTAGTGGTGACTGCAGGCAAATTGGGTGGGCATAAACAAATTTAAAAAAGAGAGAAAATCAGATTGTAATAATGGAAATATTTCTGCTAATTCATACTATTCTTTCCCTTCCAACTCAAACTCCTTGTCTTCTCTCACTCACTTGGTCATTGTGATTCAGGACAGAAAATGAATTGAAGGACCCCAAAGGGGAACCTACCCACTATCCTTACCTTCCCCAGGTAGGTAATATGCATGTGAATCATCTGAGGATCTTGTTCAAATGCAGATTCTAATTCAGTAGGTCACAGAATTGTCCATGACTTAATGCAGACTCTCAGCGGTGCATCTACTCAGTTCTACTTCTTGAATGTATCAGTGCTGCCCCTCGAATTCAGGGTATCCTGTTTGCTACGAACTCTTGAGCTTTGCTTATTCCCAGGCCTAGAGGACCCCTAACAGAAACTCTCCTGTGGTTAGAACAGTCGTCTGCCAAGTAGAATGTGAACCTGAGAGGTCAGGTCAGCAGCAGTTGTATAGAGTCCCACCTTCTGTCAAAAGGATCAGGAAGAGAAAAATTTGCCAGTGACCTAACAAACCTGACTCCATACTAGCCTCTAGATAGAGACCAGATCCTCATGGCCTTCAACCAAAATATCCTATTTGGATTTGAATTTAAAAGGTGAAGTTTATAGGCTGTTAGTAGGAAGGTACTGTGCATTATCAGGAAACAACTCTAGGTTTACCAAACACAGACCAGCTGGTGGAGGAGTTAGTGGTCCAGCCTCTCCCCTCACCTCTCTTACTTTTCGTGGTTTTGTTTCTTTTTTAAGATTTATTTATTTATGCATACAAGAGCTGGGGTGCAGGCCAGAGGTATGGAGTGGTGGGGTGATTCACCAGAGACAGACTGGGAAGCAGAACCGGTTGACTGACTGAAATACACTACTGAGGGGAGCAGCAGGCAAGACAAGAGAGGTCTGCTGCACCATGTGGGTCAGCTCCCTGGCCGGGGATGGAACTCATGCGGCAGTGCTTCACTGTGCTGCATTTAACCGTAGTGTTAAGTTTTTCTTTTGCCTCTGGTAGAGAAAGGGAATCAAGTGTGTGGGTTATCTGGCTAAGATTAAGGAACTGGAAGAAAAAAAGGAGGCCAATGAGAGGTTGAGGGAGCTTCTGGATTGTGCACAGGAGTGAAGTCTTTGCAGGCTAAAGAGAAGTCTTTTCTTTTTTTCATGGCCCTCCTTGAATCCAGCAGCCGAGGTATAAGTTATCATACGTAACATGGAGCACCCTGCAGCTATGATGGAGAATGCCTAGGCTGTGGGTCTTATGACCCATTTTCAGAGACGACTGAAGGACTTCAGGTTGAAATCCACCTGCCTTCCAGCCCTACCCATCCTACTCCCAGCTGGGAGGGAGATACCTAACAGAATCAAGACTGGTCTTGTGATATCAGGAGGCCTGGTGGGAAATTTGATGGGAGAGTAGTGCCAATGAGGATGATTTTTGTCTTCCTGGCAAGGATTGCCTCTTGCATAAAAATTTTTAGAAGTGCTTTTTGTCAGGTAGGGGTTCAGGGCTATGAGAAAGTACTATGCTTAAGTATTTCATTAAACAACAACTCATTGTTTTCACTTCTTGAAAAGAAAAGGAAAATCATTAGCTGTTAAAACACATGCTTTCTTTGCAGACTGACAGACCTGTTTCCTGTTTTCAGGAGCTGGACAGACAGGGTGACAGAAGAGTAGGGTCATTGTGAAGCCCTGTGATTCACCCCATTTGGCCAGCTACCATTTTAACGTTGCTAATGCCCCCTTGAATCTGTTAACACTTTTTTGCCTGAAAACTTTCTTAGTGGATGTGAAGGGAAAAACCGGGGGGAAGATAAAGGGTACTGTCAAGTTGATGAAGTGAACGCTCATTAGCGAAAGTAACAAGAGATGAAATCTGCATATGCATTGCAGAAATGTGTCTGATCTTGCTAAGTTGTAAAAAAGACAAAAAAGGCTGCAAATCTCCTAGCTGGAAGTACTTGAGGGAGAACCGGGAGAGGGGAAAGTTCTCGAATAGTAACTGTCCTTTACAGATATTTGAGCGCAGCCACAGTCAGCCGCACTGTCTTACACATTTGCAATTTCTTTTCCTAGAAAATTGGTACAACAACTACAAAAAAAATTTTACTTGGGCTACCTAGAGTACACTGGTCACCTTCTTAATTTCTTTAAGTTTTGCCGCCTGCCGTTTCTTGTGTGCGCTGACAAGCCCTCTCCCCTGGCTGCTCAAGTGGGGCTGTTCTGTGGTGCAGGAGACCCAAACTGTTGATTGTATCTCTGGGGTAAAAACTTGGTTTCTGTGCAGTGAAGGACAGATTTTCTTTTTACTTCCTCAATCTTAAAAGATAAGCAAGCCTGGTGTCAACTGCATTTATTCTAATTTGGGCCAGTTTGGTTGGGTGAGGTGGGGGACAGGCAACTTCCTTGCCAAAGATTGCCAAGCTTACTGTCCAGAACAGTAAAAAATCTAGAACGAGGATGGAGATTTCTGCTATTAATAATGATTTGGGAGCAGATGAAGGTCCCCACTTCCCTCTAACTGGCCAGTTTGGCAGTGCGATTCCAGTGGACAGTTTAACTGGTAATTGGAGTTATCTATTTAGAGGTCAGCACTCTGTCCAGTTGTCTCCGTGGGAGCCAGCGGCCTGGTATCACAGTCCCAGGATAACTCTGCTTTCCTTCTTAGTGTGCATTATCATGGACAAACATTCCATAAGTAATGTTAAATCTGATGCTTCAGCTAATGTTCATTCTCATGCATTGCTGTCATCAGCTTTCAACTTTTCTCCTAATGCCTCTAATTCACCTCCTGCTCTCCTGAAACCTAACCAGAAAATTTCTTACTGGAAGAGATGATGGTGTTGACCTTAACTTATAGAATGAAAACATTGTTGAAAAGAGAGGTAGACAGTGACATCAAATGTACCTCCTGGGACATAAACCTTTATTTAAAATAAAATCAAAATAAAAAAGGCACAAGCTTGATATTCCCTAGGATTAGAAAAAGACACCCTGGCCCTCCCTGGTGGTGCAAACTGTTAGGACGCAGCACTGAAAACTAGCTGCAGCTGCTTCAGTGCCAGTTTTATCCCTGGCCCCAGAGGTGACCCATATGGCTCGGCAGACCTCTCCTGTCTTGCCTGCTGCTCCCCTCAGCAGTGTACTTTGTTGATCTGCCTGTTCTGCTCCCCACTCTGTTTCTGATGAATCCTCTCTGTGCCTCTGCACCTCTGGCCCTTACCCCATTTCTGTGTGCATAAATAAATAAATCTTAAAAAAGAAAAAGACACCATACATGCGTGCCATGTGACCAGATCGTCCTGAAGATTTGAAAGGAAATGAATAATAATAACAATAACAACAACATTGCGCCAGAGGGTGACCTTTAAATATCTGCAGATTGCAGCAAAGCATTTCTTCCCGTGCAGGGGCTTCTCTGGATGGTTTTGCACCGCACCGTGTGCCTTGGAGATTCCTGTAATTATAAATTTAAGACAAATCCTCAGTTCTTCTTTATATTTCTAAAGTATCCCCATAGGTGTATTTACTGCCTTCTTTTGTCAAGCTTAAACATTCCCAATTACTCCTGACTCTAAAGGGGGAATGTGATGGTTAAATTCCTGCACTTGTAATGACATTTATTAATCTAGTTCTGGTGAGAAATGTTGAACCTCTTTCCTTCCCAAATCATACATTTTAATTCTGAACACACCTCCTAAGAACATTACATGGTTTAATTAAAAGGAGGGTGCACATTAATAAGAAAGGATATCATTTTGTTATTTATACATAATTTTATTTTGTTAAAAAAAATGAACTGAGATTGGTAAGTTCCGTAATTGCCCTCCACGGTAGAGAAATAAGTATAGGAGAGAAGAAAAGCACAGTAAGACACATATGTTAGTAAAACACTCCTTAATACTACACAAGCTGTAGAAAATGCTGCTTTGCATTTGGTACTCAACGTGGCTAACTGCAAGCCATTGAGTAAAAAGTGTCCCTTTTAAACTAATTCCTTGGTTGGAAGATAGAGTCCCATCTAGAAGGCTCCTCATTAATATGCTGTAATGGTCAAGGAAGAGATTAATAGCAAAGTCACCTGCTACAGCGACCAGGAACCTGTTGATTAACAATAAGCCTCCAAAAATAAGATACCAGATTGCAAAGCAAAATCAAGTCCCAGGCAACAAGTGCTTCTGTAATTTATTCCTTCTTTATATGAGGGCATAAAGCTCCCTTTATAAACGTGTTTTCCAGGCCCTGCTGTGAGCTGTAGGTGTGAGCTTTTCAGTTGATTTATTAATTTTAGTTTCAATCAACGAGTCACCTGCAGACACAAAAATGTAGGCCTCACCACAGAAAATACAATTTAAGAGAAAAAAAAAAAAAGGAAAGAAAAAGGAAAAAAAACAGGGCTTTAATTCAAAAAACTCTGCCAGGATTTTTTTTTTTTCCAAGATGAACACTGGAACGCCTATTCTTTAAGATCTAAAATAATTCCCAGCAACATAATTAAAAAAAACCTCAGAATTAAACATTTTTGTCATACTTCGAAAGTCAGTCTTAGACCCAGGGAAGAGAGACGAGAGGCTGCCAAAACCATCAGTTCCTCTTGTCAGTAGGGGGACATTCTCCCCAAAGAAGCGAATGAACAACAAGTCCCCTGGGCAAAATGTGCAAAAAATTCTCAATTAGTTGTCTTTATTTCGTGAGCACTATGGGGTCCTCAACTACACTATAGAATTATGGCAAGAAAGCTGAGCTCTTCACTAGCTTATTAGCATTCTCAGGGGGTTGGAGAGCTGCTGATGGCAGGCTGTTGCCTCCAAGAGCTGTTGGTGGGACCCCGACACTCCCAGGCTTTGTCCTTTTGTCCTTCCAAGCCAGCAGGAAGTACTGCCCCATGTTCAGGGCATTCTGGGATACCTTCATTCCATTCACAGTTTGCATAACCGACAGGGCCCAAGCCTTTGTTATTGACTATGACCATCGTTGTTGCAGGTTTAAATGAAAAGCAAAAGTGATCTGTATCAATGCTAAATGCAGGTTTAGGAAGTAGTCCCCTTCGAAATGAACATCCTCTATGAGTGCAGTGGCCTTACTTGGCCAATCCCGTTTAGGAAATCCAGGCCCCAGTTTGTAATCTGGTCTCATTCTTTTCAGCCCGAAACCACAAGGTTAGGCAAGGGAACGGAAATGGGAGTGGGCTAATGAATATTCCAGACTGGCTCCTCAGCATATACATTTTTACAACTCTCCCTTGCCTATTGATCTCCACAGGGCCACCCACCTACCTTTAGCCACCCCTTCCCAGAAAAGAAAAGCAAACAAGAGAGATGAAAACAAAAACAAAAAAGAACTGGCAGCAAGTTTTAGAAATGCCTTTTCTAAAGAGGGTATTTGCTGCTGTAGGGAAAACACTATCATTGACTAAATTAACAAGTTGTCTTATCAACTGCCATAAGCCTTGGAGTCTAATTAATTTAGTACTGATCAATAGTCCTGAATGAGGCATTGATTTCTGCTTGCTTGACTGGGCTGTGGCTGAAATCACTTTCCTGTATCACACACACACACACACACACACACACACACACACAAGAACCCTAGCTTCTGTGTTATCACATTAAGACTTTATTTCACTCATCCTACATGGGCATGAATTTCACAAGCTAGCTGTAAATGAGAAAAATGGGATAAAAAGAAACTTTGGAGGGAAGAAACATTTCACTAACAAGTGTGAGCAGATCTCTCCAGCACTCCCTGCCAAAGTTCTGCTTTCTTTAAAAAATGTTCTCTGAGTGAAGTGGAACATTAATAAAAAAGAAAAAAGACACTGAAGTGCATTGCTTCAAACAAATAGTGAATCTTAAATAGTTGTAAAACATGCAATTCGCAGGAAACATGTGTAATTCTTCTTTTTCTTGATTTTACAAGGATGATGACACTTTATTAAAAATATTTTGATCCAAAGTCATATCTGGAAAAGGGCAGAGCGGATGGCTTTACTGCTGGGTTGGTGGGCCAGGAATTGGGGGGGTAAAGGGGTAGGGATAGGGGGATGGGCAGACTTCCCACCTACCCCCGCCAAAGTCAGTGACTCTATATTGGAACAATATTGGGATGAAAATCAGTTAAGCATTAGATTCTCAGATTTCAAATGTCCTAACAGAACAACTATTCTTAAAACAAAGCCTGAAAAGAAAAAAAAAAGACCAGCTTCCATGAAGGTTTTTCCACATCCTCCCATGACACACCCTGTTTTTTCTCTCAGGCCCCTCCCACTTCATTTTCATTGTGTCAGATCGTGCCCTGAAATCCTCCAGGATTTCCCCTTAGGTCTGGTCATGGGACAGATTTTCTTCCCATTTCTTAAATGTTACTGGGGAAAAACTTTTCAAATATTTAAAAGATAATGCTTTCATTTCAAACACACTGGGAAACCAGGTACCTAAGGAGGTTTTGCCTTGGCCTGATAGTCTACTCAATAACCACCACCACAAAAAAGATTAAAAAAAAAAAAAAAAAAAA
>NW_004567114.1:33415536-33639704 GCF_000260355.1 Condylura cristata | reverse complement strand
CAAATTAGATTATAAAAAAAAAAAAAAAAAAAGGAAAGAGGACCGAAAATACACATATCTGCTTTCTTTCGTAGGTTGGAGAAATCATCCAAACGATTCACACAAAGAATTCAGAGTCTTCCTCCTCGTGCACGGATTTCAGATAATTTGGTTTTTTGAAGATTTCAATGACATACACGTACATAAAGTATATATGTTTTAAAGTCCTCCCCTTAATCTCTTTGGGGCCTCCATGAGTTTCCATAGCACTTTACAAAAGATCTTTATTGAGGAAAGGATTGGACAAACTTTCCTTATATGTGTGGCCTACACCATTAATTGCCCCATCTCCTTTAGCAAGGCCTTATTCCTATGTAAATACCCTTGCATAATGTTACAGGCCATTGTCAGGCCAGCGCCAGTCAGTCGCCACTTATATGCATTTTTATTTCAATCCGCTGCTCAGAGAATGAAAAGATGTCTGGACTTAAGCTGTTTACCAACTGGGCCGGAGCTGCAGAGCGGCAAAACTGAAGACAGCCCCAAGCAACTGCAGGAACAAGCTTTTACAAAGCGAGCGGCCATTTTCAGTTGAGTTATTAACCCACCCTGAAACTCTTCTAAGCTATGCCTTTTTTAAAGAACAAATGTGCTGAATCAAACATGAATGAGCCAGAACTATTAAGGGAGAAATCCTCTAAAGAACTATTGAGCACAACATAGGTTTGTAATCATTTTGTCTCAGTTGCCTGCTACCAACATTAGCAAGGATGATAATGCTGGCTCAGTTGTGGATTGGCTCGCAATTAAACAATAGTGCGGTACAGTAAAAACACACACGCAGGCGACACATACCCAGAGTCAGAAAACACCATGGAGAGATGAGAAGACTGAGTTAATAGCTCACCATCAGGCCCTTGTATTAATTTGGTCACTAAAACATAGTCATGTTTTATAGGGTGTTGAAAAAAATGCCTCTGACTCTTCTCCACTGTGATTGGCCTCATACATAGCAGCAACACTGAAAAAAAAAAAATAGAATCATTTTCATTTTATAGCTGTAAAGATTCGCCAGACTCACCAGCACGGGGTGGGGACACCTAGAAAATAAAGAAGCAAAATTCTAGCAACGGGCTTTTTCACTGTAAAATGTGCTGTAGGCGGTGGACGTTGTACTTACTGCAATCTGAGTAGTGTTGTGTTAGCCTAAAGAAACTCTTGACTATTTGCATGCTTATTAGAATCCAATGAGTGCCTAATAAGTGCATATATATGACAGAGGAAGCATCTCATTGCATCGTTAGTGCCACAGGAAAGACGAACATAATAAGCACGCACACACTTGCACGCGGAGGAAAGCGGTCCTGAGTTAATTACCATCACAATGCAATCAAGTACAACAGTCATAGCTGAAAACCGTTTCTATTAAAGCTGCTAGACTCAACCTTGCCTCTGCAGGTCAGCCAAGGCACTGATAACCTTTCCAGCAGACAAATACATGTAACATTGCCTCACCTAATTAAAAGCTCAGGGAGGTGTCGAAAAATACCAGCACATTGAATCCTAGCAAATGAGTCCGCCTTCGGCTGATGAAGCTACCATATGCTGCTGCTGTTTACTCTGGAAGGAAACTGAGTCACTTAACATTTCAATAGGTTAATCAATTGACAATTAAATGGAGAAATTGGTTAACTCAGAAAACAATTAACATGACACTCCATTAAGTACACTTTCTAATTGCCACAGCTGTGAGTGGAAATTAACGTGCATGTTAAAGCATCTAACTGGGGTGGCACTGTTTTTTTATGTTTGACAAAACGGAATTAGCTGAAAACTCGGGTTTTATTTTTATAGATTAGACAGTAGGAATTCTATCATCAACTGCAGTTTTAGCAGAGGGGAGCTATGTGTATTTTTTTCATTCTCTTAAGGGCTCACTTCAAGTTGTTGAAATATTTAATTTGCAATAATTAATTAAAATGGCCCAAACCCCTCCTACCAAATTACCGGTTGGTGAACGAAATGGAAAATCTCTCCCTTTGCCCATTTTGTGGACGGAATTACTTTGCAGGATCAGGTATATTCCAAGATTTCCTTTCTAATTAGACAAAACAATATGCAAGTCTTAAAGTAGAATCTTTGCTCAGTGTTTCTCAAATGGTTCTGATTGTTGACTGTATCTCAAACCTCATCATAAAATGAAAACAAGTGTTGACTAAAAATTTTAAATCGGATGGGCCATAGTTTTGATTTTTTGCAGTCACACGACTGTTGTAGGTCATCACAAAATAGAATATTCATTTACAAAAGAGGTGATCATTTAAGTAAGTCATAAATGTTTCTGATGTATTCTGAAAACAAAGTGCACATTTTTGAATGACTGAATATCTCTAAGAGATAGTAAAATTGTCTCTCCTCCCACCCATTTTGGTAACTTTACTGGCCACAGAAAAGTGAAGAAGCTAAATCCCACCTTGAGGGTTGAAGATCAGCCAGCAGAATGGAAGAATAGCATCTAAGACGAGGTTAAAGGATGCAGCTAGCACAGAAAAGGTGCACTAAGAAGTTTGGTGATTAGATGGTGAGGTAATTATTCAAAACAGAAATAAAGAAGAAAAAACACAGTTGAAGTTACATGCGGGATAATAGATAATGAATTTAATATAGGGTATGTTGAGGGTCAAGTATTGTATGATATCCAGATATAGATGTCACTAGGCAGTAATCATATACCTGTCTCTCATTCTACCTGTCGATTGATCAGTCAGCACTGATCTATTCATGTTAATGTCTATATGAGATATCTGAAACTTAAAGATATATTTAGGAGGTGTCAAAATGATCGCTAATAACATGTAAGTGGATGAGATTCTGCTTTCACTTATTCTCTGTAGCATGAGACCAGTGAGAACAAAACTGGCTAACACCAGCAGAGAAAGGAGAGTCAACAAAGGAGACTGAGGAGAAAAAAAGGAAAAGGAGAAGCAGGAGAGGAGTGATCCCGTTCACCAAGGAAAGAGAGAATGTCTAGTACTCAAGGGTGGTGAGATGAGGGCACACTGGACATTCTGTGAGGGCGTTTGACTGGCTGTGGAGAGTGGCAGTCAGTGGAAGCTCACGGCTGGAGGATGTACTGATAGTCTTGTTTGGTTTTCGTCTGAGGTTTTGAGTTTGGAAATGGCTGTGGAGAGAAATATAGTGGAACAACCCAGAGTGGGAAGAGAAGGGGGTTCCAGGTTGCTGGTCTGTCTCTTTCTGTGCTTCTCCCTCCCTCTTTCCCTCTTTTTTCTCTGAATTTAGTCTGTGGGTTCAAGGACAAAAAGTTAGCTTGGAATTGCTTCTAAGCGAACTAGAAAAGGGGTGGAATATGCCTGACGATGAATAAAAAGCATTAAATTTGAGAAGCGAAGGGCTTCCCTGGTGGCACAGGATTTAAAGACAGCACTGGCAAGCAATTCCCTGCTGGCACCTACAAGACACAGCAGACCTCTCCTCACCAGTTGCTCCCCTCAGCAGTATATTCCAGTGGATCTGCCTGTTCTGCTCCCCACTCTGTCTCTGGTGAACCTGCTCACCCAGCCCCCTCTCACACTTCTGGCATGACCCCAGCTCTTGTATGCAGAAACAAATGAATCTTTAAAAAAACTGATAAGCTAGCTAGAATTGAAAACAGTCTTTATGGTCATAGTCCTCTGTAGGCAATGGGATTTTCTCTAGGGGATCTCCTCCATTCATATATTTATTCATTTATTCAATAAACATTAATGAATGCTTACCACATGTGAGGCACTATTCTAGACTTCCAGGAAATAGTGATAAATAAAACTGATAAGGGCCCTGTCCCTGAGATCCTAGTGGGTTTCTAGAAAGAACTCTATTTTAAATGTGGTAACCTCACCTTTACAGGATGACATCTGAGCCTTAATTTGAAGTCTAGGAAAGACCCAGTCATCAAGAATATTGTTGGAAAAATATTCCAGGGATTAGGTAAGTGGAAGTTTCTTTGAGGTTGAAGAATAAAAGTCCACTAACTGACTAGTTCCTAGTTCACCATGTCTTACCATTGTTACAGCCAAGTTAAGAGGAAGTATGTTATCTTTCATTTGCCCTCAATTATTCACATTTGTTTAGCTATTCATTTTTGGATAATACTGGTTGTAGATCACACTTAAAACACTGTCTTCACCCTCCTTACTCAGTGAGGAAAATGTGTTCTATCAGACACAAGTTTGGTAATTATGACTTTTTGTTTGCTTGCTTTTGGGATCTTCGAGTGGTCTTCAATTAGGAAGCTCATGATATGACTCAAAGACCAGTTGTCCTTTGAGATTCCATTCTTCTGTACTTAGAGCCCCAGATTTTTATCTGCACAAAAGACTATCCAGTAACAAAGCAAAACTTCCCAGCGTCCCTTACACTGCTTGTGGTCATATGACTAGGTTTTGGACACTGGTGTCTGAAAGGAATCTGTGCAGTTTCTAAGAAGTTATATGGAAAGAAGAGGTATCCCCTTGATCCTTGTCCCTTCCAGGACTTTCCTCCAAACAGTTGCTTAAGAGCTAGATGTGATGATTCAGTTGTCATCTTGGACGGTGCAGGCAAAAGTCACATCGAGATGGGTGCTGGCATAGTGAAAAGGGAGAAAGGTGTACATTGTAGGGAACTGCCACAGCACAGCTAACTGCTTGCTTCTTGATTTTTATAGGAAAAAGAAATTTTATCTTGTAAAGCATGATTATTACATTGTTAGCTTCACTGTCCTATCTTATTCAGGCCTAGCCCCTCGCCTATTCAAATATCAAAACATATATAGCACATGTCTATTCAACAGCCCTTGTTTTTAAATGTGTTTATATTATCTAAACAGCTCTTTTTGGTGTGTTAACATGTATATATATATATCTATATATTTAAATTTGATATTTGGATAATATATGGCTTCTTATTTTGGGTGTGATAGTCGTAGTTCTGCCACCATCAAAGCACCCAGTCTATCACCCTATTCCCTTTTGCTCTTCTCCCACTGTTCTCACTCCTCCTCATCCCCATCCTCTCATGGATGCCTCATATCCATGGTCAGCTTTCAAGGTTTGCCTTTGTCTTACCCTTTGTTTGGCTTTTCTATATTTCACATGTAAGTGAAACCATCCAATATTTATCTTTTTTCCTTCTGACTTAATTTGTTTAGCATCAACCCTTCCAGCTCCATCCATGTTGTTGTAAATGACATGTTTATCATTTTTGATTACCAAGTAGTATTCCATTGTGTGTGTGTGTGTGTGTGTGTGTATACCCCATCTTCATAATCCATTCATTTGCTTTGGGACATTTAGGCTGCATTTAAACAGTTTTAGCGAGATATCACTGACATGTAAAAGTTGTATACATTTAAGGTATACAACCTGATGTTTTTATTAAATGTGTATATTGTGAAAAGGTCAACACAACCTGCTTAATAATTAATGTATCCATCACCTCTATATGGTTTCATTGTGTGCGTGTGTGTGTGTGCACATGTGAGGTAGAACAAGGATTTTTTTTTAGATGTTCAATTGTGAGACAAATATTCTTAACACTATATTTTATTGTTGGTCACATTGATTTACAACATTGTATGTATTTTAGGGATACATAATCATATCTCTACAAATGAATATTATCATACAGGCCCACCACCAAAGCCTAATAACCTTCTACCATGGAACAGATGATCCTGTCCCATCTCTCTCCCTTTGGTCAATCAAATTTCTAGAGCTTGTTTTGAATTATTTCTTTGTTTTTTATATTCTATGTATGAGTGAAGTGGTCTGGTATTTGGATTTCTCCTCTGACTTACTGCTTTTTAAATATTTTATGTATTTATTATTATTGTTATTGAAGTATCAATATTTTGAAAGTATAGAATACCCCTGCACAAGTATATCACCACAGCCATTTCCCCACCAAAGGACACACAATCTCCTTCACCATATGTTACCCTTCTAGTTTCACTCATGTTGCAAATAGCAAAATTTCACCTTCTTTATAGCTGACTAGTATCCATTGTATATATTTAAACCATAGCTTTTAAATCTACATATCTGCCATTGAGTACTTATTTTATTTCCATAGCTTGGCTATTGTAAACTGTGGATATAGGTGAGCATGTATCTCTTCAAATTACTGTTTTTATATTCTTTGGGTAGATAACTTAGAAGAGGGGTGACTGGATCATATAGTGGATCTGTTATTCATATTTTGGGACACTTTCATTCTGTGTTAGATAGCACTAAACTTGTCTACATTCCTACCAAGAGTATATGAAGATGCCCTTTTGTTCACAAATACCCTCACCAACACTAGTTATTTCTGTTTTGTTTTCTTCTTTTAATATTTATTTATTTACACATATAAGAACTGGGATGTAAGCTAGTGAGACAAAAGAGTTCTGTTGTAACATGTGGGCTAGCTTCCTGTCTGGGGATCCAACTCAGGCCACAGGGGTGATAGATAACACTGAGATTTAACACCTAGACCACCAGGCAGGCCCTATTTCTAGGCTTTTTGATATAGGTCATTCTCACTGGTATGAGGTAATATCTCACTGTGATTTTTATTTGCATTTTCCTGATGATAGTTGATCATTAGCCTATTCTCGTGTATCTGTTGACCTTGTGTAAGTCTTCTTTGGAGAAGTGTCTACTTAGTCTGCCCATTTTTGGTTGGGCTATTTTCTCCCTTTTTGTCGAATTGTATGAGTTCTTTCTGAATTTTGGATATCAGCCCCTTGTTGTACATATATATGCAAATTTCTCTCATTTGGTGGGGTGTCTTTTGTTTTGATGATAGTGTCTTTCCCTGAGAGATAATATTTTAGAAATAAACTAGTTCTGAGTCATCAGGTACTTTTTTTTTTTTTTTTAAAGATTTATTTATTTATTCATACAGAACTGGGGTACAGGCCAGAGGCTCAGGGGTGGTGAGAGGCTTCACCAGAGACAGAGTGGGGAGCAGAACAGGCAGATTGACGAAGTACACTGCTGAGGGAAGCAGCGGGCGGGTCAGGAGAGGTCTGGCTCGCCATGTGGTCTCCTCCGGGGCAGGCGGCAGGCGGGAATCAAACTCATGCGTAAGTGGCTTCAGATTCTCAGTGCTGTGCTTTAACCCGCTGCGCCACCAGGGAGGGCCATCAGGTACTTTTAACTACATATAAATCTTAATGTAATAACAACTGTTTTGCTATGAAAAAAAACTATTTCCATTTCCCAATGGGTGGCCTTAAGAGTCACATTTATTATATACTTACACACATACTGCTATGGCACATCTGTCTCCATTTTCCTTATCATTATTCATATCTTCTCCATGTAAATATATGAAAATTCATAACTTGATTAACATTCCTTATGTGATTCATCAAAACCATGAATTTTGCTATAATTTCATGTTAACAAGCATTGATCAATGATTAGATTTGAGTATATATATATGTGTGTGTATATATATATATCAATATTTGTTCACACACACACACACACATAGCTCAATATCCATTGACATATATTTCAGACCCAATTTATGAGCTTCCATAGGTCTGCTGGCCTGTGTGCCTCCTGGATCCTCCTCTGCTTGCTCACTATGCAACTTGCCAATCACCAATGACTCATCTTCTAAACAGCTAGAACTGTGGGGACCACAGCAGCTCTAGCACTCAGACCTGACCTTACTGTACCCCCAGAATCTCTGAATTCTTTCTTCATGTTTGGAGTGGATTGCCACATCTCAGAGTATGGGATTCCCTGAAAGATGGCCGTGTAAGAATTGGGGTACACATTCAAGAACTGTATTAGTCCCATAAGACCAACTTCAGCCCATGAGACTTGAAGGAATAGCACAGGGATCCATGTAATCTGCCTGGAATATGTCCCCTACCATTTATCAACAGGGCAGGCTTTTTTCCCCTAAGATTTATTTATTTATGCATATAGAACTGAGGTACAGGCCAGAGGTGAGATAGGCCAGCGGGTGAGACAGGAGAGGTCTGCCGTGCCATGTGGGCCACCTCCCCAGCTGGGTATCGAAGTCATGCTGAAGTGGCTGTGGCCAGCTTTGCAGTGCTAAGCTGTGCTTTAATCCGTTGCACCACCAAGGAGGGCCCGACAGAGCAGGTTTTATTTTGATACTGTAGTCAAATTATGCACAACATTTCATCTGCCTTTTTTCCTTCTTTGCCTCACTTCTCCTTTCCCCCTACTTTCAATACCTTGGGGTAGTTCTGCCCTATCACCTGGTAGGTATGGCGTTTTCCTTTGTACTATTTTCTAAAGATGAGGTATTAGAACTGTGATGGGGGTGATAATGATCATTCAGACATTAGTCCATCCTTTCAAAAGAGAATAGGACATAGAAGGGGAGTGCAGTGAGGACCACTGTTGCTCCTATATACAAGTTAATCAAAAACAGGCCGTCTCTCCTGGCTTTATGTGGTTCATGGGCTCATGATTTATTTTAAGAACTGAACTGGATTTGAGTCCCATTTTGTTGCCCCCAGGATGCCCTTGAATAAGAACAACAAGCACAAATATAATCAAGCAAAGTAGCAGTGTTAGCTTATAAGAAAGTCAAATCTGCAAGCTCAGTTTTTTTTTTTTTAAAGCACTTCTAATTGTATTTGTGGGTGTAGTTATATCCAATTCTAAAGAAAAATTAAATTTCAGACTCATTGTTTGCAGTCCCTGATTATTTGATCGCTTATCTTTTTTTTTTTTTTTTTTTTTTTGGGAAAGAGCTTAAATGGGTTTTTTCTTTAGTGGGTAGATGAGCTGAGTTATAACTTGCCAACTCAATTCACATTTAGAATTTGTATTTTAGAGGTGTTATGCACATACTCTGTGGAGTTACAACCAGCACATGTATTTTTAGCACTTTCTAATAACCCAGGAGGAGCAGCAGAGAGACTAGAAGACTGTGTTTATCCGGGACAGGGAATGCCTCCCCCCACCTTTTCTTCAGCTTCTTAATTCTTACCTAGCATTCAAACTGTGCGCCACTCAAGCCTTCAGTATTCTCTTACCACTCAACCCCTCCACTACTCTACAGAAGCACTTAGCTTTCCTGCTTCATTTTGATACATTAAAATCCCAAAGAAATGGAAGAACAACAGCTATTCCTTTTATCTGCTGTACCCCTTTCAAAATCTTGGGGTACTCAAAGCACTCAGATGGCAGATGAGGACCCAGATAGCTGGTGGAATGATGGAAGAGAAGAGAGAGAGGGGGAGAAAGAACAGTCCAGCACCTGTCCTTAGATGAGGCTGAATGGGCCATCTGCAAACACTCTCAGTAAGTATCCATAATAGAAAGGTCTCCCAGGCACTTTCAGATCAGCACATGTATTCATTGCTTACCATACTTGCTTAGAAACCCATTTATCCCATTAAAAAAAAATCCATTCATCAGGTGCTACTGCAAAAATGAGTGAGTTTCTGCCCATATGTGTTTATGATCTAGTAGGAAAGTTGGAGGCATGAACAGAGAATTGCAATAAAACGAAGTAACTTCTATGATAAAGATATGTAGAGTAAACTTTGGGAGCCCAGAGCAGTAGTGGTTCATCCTACCTTGGGGGTTCTGGAAGACTTCCTGGAGGAGGAGACTCATGAGTAGGTTCTGCTGTGTCATTCAGAGCCTACCTGTAACCTGGCTCTCTGAGTAATCTACCTCTCTAGCATTACCCCTTCTCAGTCTCCACCTAGCCCTTCTGATTTCTTATGCACTCACTCACATTCAAGTCTCATTAATTTTCAAACCCCATGTATTTACATAAGCTAGACTTCCAGTCTGGATGTTCTTCTCCCACTTACTAATCTGGAAAACCTCCATTAATATTCACTTCCAAGCTCCCTTCAGTGAAGCTTCCCCTGAAACTCCTAGACAGCCTTGCCTCCTTCCCCTTTCCCGCTCCTAGCTCACCATTCCTATTGTTAACTGAACTCTCTAGTTTACCCTTTAAATTTCTGTATTTACCATGGCATTCTTCTAAGATAATATCTACTGCAGTTTTTCTGTGTACATGTCTGTCTTCCCCCATTAGACTGTGAGCTCTTGGGGCAGAAATCATTTATCTTTGTTTCCCCAGGGACTCGTGTTGCGAATGGCCCTTAGTTCTGTAACTTAATCTTTGATGGATGAATGATTATATATAATATACTATGGAAACACCGATGATGGAGTCGTTCACTATGCTGTTCACACTGAATAAAACATTTGAAGCATCATGTTAACATAGCAAATAGGCATCTGCAGCATGTTAAAAGATTTGAGGTGGTCCAGGAAGGAGTCTTACTTAGAAGATGATGCCTGTCAGAATCCCAGCTTTGTTGTGTCTGATGGGTTTCTGGGAGCTTTATAGATGATTCAAGCGAGTCAGGGAGAGTTTGCTTAAGGTTTCATTTAGGTTCATTGCTCATTTATTAGCTCACCAGGTATTTATTCAGCACCTACTATGTTTCTGACTCCTGTTTTAGATGCTTACAGAGTGATCCAATCATACATTTAGGGCAAAAGAGTCCTTGAAGAACACTGTAAGACAGTGGTTCTCAAAAGTGTGCTCCTTTGATCAACAGTATCAATATCACCCCTGGGAACTTGTTAGGGATGCAAATTCTTGGATCCCATTCCAGACCTACCAAATCAGAAACTCGGGTAGGGTGGGGGTGGCTAACAAACCTCTGGTGAGTCGGGTCCAAATCCAAGCAGAGAGGTTGGTCACCACAGCTTCACTCTCCTAACAGCTGTCTGCCCTGGGCCATGAACACCAGAGCACACCATCAGCCACCATCAGCGCTCTTGGTCTTGACTGTGGCCAGGCTTAATCAATGGGGAGGAGGGGCTGAGAGTAAGGGCGAGATAGCTCTAATTCTGCATTTCTCCCCATGGCTACTCTAAGATGATTGTGTCTCTTAAATCTAAGCCATTGTCCTTCTCATGGATGCCTCTGCTCACAAGTCTTTTCCAGCTACTATAGCCCAGTCCTGTTCAGGCCTCTGTTCAGGCCTGGGCATGGCAAGGACTTGGTGTTCCTGCCTTAGGTTACTGCCCAGGACCTTTGATCTTATATCCCACACCCGCTACCCCAGTATCAATTGTCCTGTTATAAATAAATGGTCCACAAATTATCTCAAGTGTCCTTTCTATCAGAGCTCAAAATGATACGCCATTTAATTCTGTCTCTTGGTTCAGACCTCACCACCTCATTTCTGCTTTCCTGCAATAGTGGGATCTACTCCATTACCAGGTACAGCGGACATGGTGCCTAGTGGTGTGGTATTTTTAGGGGCCCATGACAGGATTTCAATTTCAGTTGCCGTCAGAAAGGAAAATTGATATTATCCAACTTGAACTGTATTCTTTTTTTAAAATACATATATTTTTTAAAGATTTTAAGATTTATATATTTATGCATACAAGAACCAGAGTACAGGCCAGAGATGCGAGGGTGGGGTGAGAGACAGAGTGGGAAGCAGAACAGGCAGATCTACCGAAATACACTGCTGAGGGGAGCAGTGCCAGGAGAGGTCTGCCAAGACATGTGGGTGAGCTCCCTGGGCAGGGATTGAACTCGTGCTGCAGCTATGTATGAGGCTGTGGCTAACATCATAGTGCTGTGTTTTAACCCGTTGCACCACCAGGGAAGACCCTTGAACTGTATTCTTCCTTGTAATACTGATACATTTGTAAAATAGAATTTCAATTAAAAAAAAAAAATGGAGTGAGTCCTACAAAGGCAAACAGGCCCAGGTCCCCTGAATGTCAAATGTGGCCTTGCTGCAGACTCGCTGATGGATTCTTATCCTAGCACCCTTCACTGCTCTCTTCTGTCACAACAACATGCAGACCTACACACACACTCATATATGTTCATCCTTCCAGATTCACTCTCTACTATTCTCTACTTTCTCCATCTTATGCCTGGAAGGGAGGCAAAAGCTGACCTTTGTGGACCACCTTACTCAGGGTTTCTTGCTGAGTAGCTTCTCTAGGAGGCATCAGCAGGAGGTCACAGGGTCTGCAGAGGGGCTGTCAGGGTGTTAACTTTCCTGCACCTTCCCTGCCAGGCACAGGTAGGCAGTAGCTTCTGTTGAGCCCCGGCAACTACAGCTCTTCCCAGGTTTCCAGAATGGCTCCCTCCCCTGCTCCCCACGTCTAGGTTGCCTTTGACTGCATTGCAGCTGGCACTGTGGCTCCAAACTTCCCTTGTTGGCTTCCCATAGTGCTTAGGTCATAACCTTTGTAAATGGTGTCCTCATTAACAGGCCTACAGACCTTTTTTTTTTTTTTTAAGATTTATTTATTTTATGTATACAGTACTGGGGTACAGACCAGAAGTGCAGGGGGTTGGTGAGGGGATTCACCAGAGTGGGGAGCAGTCAGGCAGACTGACAAAGTAGCAGGTGAGAGAGAGATTTGCCGTACCACGTGGGTCCCCTCCCAGGGTGGGGAATCTAACCCACACTGAAGCAACTGCAGCTAGCTTGCAGTGCTGCGTTTTAACCCCTTGCGTCACCAGGAAGGGCCCAGACCTATTTTAATTGGTAATAGACAGCCAGAGCAGATCTTGATTTGTGCATTTAATTGGACATTGCCTTTCCCTAGGTTTCTGCAAAGTCTGCCTTATGATCATTTCATGATGATATGTTATCTTCTGCTTTATCATGTACAATAATTCCCTTATATATCTTCTCTTTCCTGCCCTTCCTATTTTACAATCTTTTCGTTTTTCATCCTGTTTTTATTTCTATTATAGATTGGCAAAATAAACAATCTCACAGTGCAGACATTTATTGCATATAGATTTTTACCGTACCTTGTTCTTTTTTTAAAGATTTATTTAATTGTGCATTCAAGAATTGTGGTACAGGCCAGAGGTATAGGGGTGAGAGGATTCACCAGAGACAGAGTGGGGAGCAGAACAGGCAGATCAGTGAAATACACTGCTGAGGGGAGAAGCAGGAGAGACAGGAGAGGTCTGCTGGGCCATGTGGGGATCAAACCATCAGGAGGCCCCACACTGCAGTTCAACTATGACCAAAGTCCCAGCTTATAACGTTCGACATCCGTGAAGAGACATTTTATTTCAGCAGTCACTAAATAACCATATCAGTGTCACCCATAAATAATTCCATTTTAATATTGACTAGTTCTGTTCTAGTAGTTAGTAAATTAGTTAAAAAGTACACACAAGCTCTAAACTGGGATGGAGGATGGTCCCCAAGCATTACCCTCAGGAGACTATGTCAAGAATGAAATGTTCAGGCCTCCCTGGTGCGCAGCAGGTTGTAGCGCTGCACTGCGAAGCTGAGCCAAGCCAAGGCCACTTCAGTGCATGTTCCATCCTGGCCCGGAGGAGACCACATGGTGCGGCAGACCTCTCCTGACCCGCCCGCTGCTCCCCTCAGCAGTGTACTTCGTCGATCTGCCTGTTCTGCTCCCCACTCTGTCTCTGGTGAATCCTCTCACCACATCTGCACTTCTGTCTGCACCCCATTTCTGTCTGCATAAATAAAAAAAAAAACAAAGTTTTTGTGGAACACCCTCACAAAGACTTCTTTAACTAAGAAATGTTTTCCTATATATATTTCCTATATATATTTTCATACAGCTAAGGACTGTACTTAGAGAGACAATAACTTTTTTTACACTCACTTATCTCCCCCTCTTAGATACTTAGCCCTACAATGGGTAATGGCAGTGGAAGACTCCTATTTGTATTTTCTTGACAAGACAGTAAAAATTACAAGCATGATTCTGACAACTGGACTTGCTGATTGAATGTAAAAAAACAAAAAACAAATAAAGATAGGAGTAGCGATAAGAGTCACTGAGATAAAAGATCTCAGCGCTTTAATCACGGGGTGGCAGGGGATAGGGTGGAGAGAAGCTTAGAGCAAAATGTGGGAGGGTAGGGAACAGCTGGCACTCAAGTTTGGCATGGGCATGGCAAGTTTAAAGGTTTAGGATAATGGAAGGCCGGCCCTCCCTGGTGATGCAAGGGATCGAGGCTCAGCACTTCGAGCTATCAGCGGCGACTGAAGCAGGAGCTCAACACTGGACAAGAGAGTGACCCACGTGGCACAGCAGACCTCTCCTGTCTCTTCCGTTGCTGCCCTCAGCAGTGTATTTCAGTGGATCTGCCTGTTCTCCCCACTCTGTCTCTGGTGAATCCTCTCACCCTCTGCACCTGTGGCCTGTACCCCAACTCTTGTACATATAAATAAATAAATTAAAAAAAGAGAGAATAACAGGAGTGGAATGAGGAGTAGATGAAAGAATGTGTCAACCCTCTCTTCAGGGTGATGAAGAGGCATATGTGATCTTCTGTGGAGAACAAGAAAGAAAACTTGTCACTTTATGTCAAGGTAAGTTGGTGGAGAGGCTATTCTTGATTAGAACAGAAAAAGCAGAATAATTAGGAGATCTGAAGAATACCTGAAAATGACTTGGAAAACTTAAGCGACCAGGAACTGAAGATGATTTAACATAAAATGTTAAATGGAAAGATAAAACTTAACATATAAGGAGATACTGTTATCCACTCAAAAGTTTTACTTTTTATTTTTTTAATTTTTTAAATTTTTATTTATTTATTTTTTATTTTTATTTTTTTAAAGATTTATTTATTTGTGCATACAGAACTGGGGTACAGGCCAGAGGCTCAGGGGCGGTGAGAGGCTCCACCAGAGACAGAGTGGGGAACAGAACAGGCAGATCGACGAAGTACACTGCTGAGGGGAGCAGCGGGCCGGTCAGGAGAGGTCTGCTGCGCCATGTGGCTAAGGCTAGTTTTGCAGTGCTGTACTTTATAAACATGTCTAGCACTTCATTTCTATACCATTCACTTGGAATTTATCACACTTAGACTTTAAAAAAAAAAAAGATAAAAAGTGGCCCTCCCGGGTGGCGCAGCGGGTTAAAGCACAGCATTGAGAAGCTAAAGCCACTTCCGCATGAGTTCGATTCCCGCCTGTCCCGGAGGTGACCACATGGCGTGGCAGACCTCTCCTGACCCGCCCGCTGCTCCCCTCGGCGGTGTGCTTCGTCAATCTGCCTGTGCTGCTCCCTGCTCTGTCTCTGGTGAAGCCTCTCACCGCCCCTGAGCCTCTGGCCTGTACCCCAGTTCTGTATGTATAAATAAATAAATCTTTAAAAAAAAATAAATGAAAAGATTTATGCATACAAGAGCTGGGGTTTATGCCAGAGGTGTGGGGAAGGGGTTTGGGAAGAGGGCAGGACTTACCAGAGACAGAGTGGGGAGCAGAACAGGCCGACTGACTGACTGAAATGTACTGCTGAGGGGAGCTGCCTGGGAGGAGGAGAGGTCTGCTGAGCCATGTGGGCCAGCTCCCTGGCTGGGGATTGAACTGAGCTGCAGTGGCTGCTGATAGATTCATAGTGCTGAAGCTTAACCCTTTTCTGGTCTCCCCAATGGGGAGGCCCTATCACACTTAGACTTTTAACAATAATTTCATTTTATATCTATACATTCATGCAATCTCATTTGCTGGGTATATATGTTTATTTTGCAGAATTTTTTGCAAAGTAAACATATGTACAGATGGAGGAAGGAATGCAGGGGAGGCATCACAAGACTGAGTGGCACAAAGGGGACAGGTAGGAGGGGCCAGTGCAGCAACTGATGCAGCGGTAAAGTCAAGGTCCGCAGGCCCCAAAGCCCGATGTCCAGAATGTCCGGGGTGCCTGGATGTCTCCAAGAACTCCCAGCAGATAACAGACTGTTGGGGGCTGTGCCTGAAGCTGACCCAAAAGGTAAAAGATAAGGACATGGAGAAGAAGCTCATCAGGAAATCTCCGGTCCTCTCAAGTTCTACCTAGGCTCACAAGGAGTGTGTCCCTCCCCAGGAGGGGCTGCTTATATCAGCGCAGTCTCTGCACCAGCACAGGGCAGCTGTTCCACTGCCCACCTGTGCCTGCCTATGCAGGTGCTTCTTTGCCCCAACTCTCTCCCTCTGCAGGGCAGCAGCCTCCGGCCTGCCTGTGACCTGTACCATGCCGGGATTTCTCCGCACTGACCTCTCTCAGAGGAACATGCAGGCCTCTCTGCAAACCTGTCCCTTTCTGGGCAGCTCTTCCTGCCCACTTGCATCTATGCAAGTCTCTTTTCCTCTCCTGTCTCTAAAAGCTTTTTAAATATTACTGAGTCTGTCTCGTGAAGAATCTCACTGTGTGCCACTCAAAGGGGAGATCTGGTGAAACCTTTCCCAGAGTGAACCCAAGGACCCCGAATTCAAAACACAACCTCATACACCCTGTATTTTTTCCTAGAGCCACAATACTGCATTTGGGACCTGACATAGTTAAGAATGGCTTAGTGATTATTTTAATGTTGAGCTGGGTTGTTGTTTCTTCTTCACAGCCTGGAAAGTGGCAGTGGGAATCGTGTGGTGCAATGTATGGAAACTGCTAGCTGTGATTCACGCACCCATTTACTTCTTGATAAAATGCAATGAGTATCCCTTTATGTGAGAAATTTGATAAAGACTGGGTTTTGAGGAAGCCTCTCCTCCCCCAAAGGATAGGCTTCCTTTCAGAGCAGAGCCCCATAGATAGCTGCCAAGGTTGCTAAGGTGAACCTTTGCATATACAAATTTGGGTCAATGTGTTGACAGGATGTCGGACTTGTGTAGCTAATGAAGCTTCAACATGAATATTGAGCTTCATGCCACAGCATTGATGCCCAAATGAACCTGTAGGTGCCTATTTCTGCTGGAGGCAATTGGAGTAGAAAATAGAAAATAGAAGCCCTTTTTTGTGAAAACCTGACCAAGATCCACAGCCTACCCTTGACTAATAGTAATTGGTTTTCAGCTACAATTGAAAAGTAAATTCACAGAGATCTCAATATCTTTCCAGCAGAAAGTCTGTCATTTCATGTTGTGGCTCTTGTCTTCATAGACTTACCAAGGAGTGACTCAGGAATCTTTGCCTTGGTGTGGATCAACCAAGAGTTGAGTAACAAAGAACTAATCTGATCAACTGATTTGGAAGAACCAGGCCTTGTCTAACAGATTTCCTTTATTGAAACATAAATCTCAAGATTTAAGACAATGGAAATGTAATAAATTTTTCTTTTTACTTCTGTGGCTATACTCTCTGAAATTATATTGCTGGCCATGGAAATTTTGAGGTTGAACACAATAAGCTGCAGGTGACTCTTATATTCTTTGAGAGATGCATGTGTGAATTAAACTGCGCTCACCACAAGCCTGCATTTTAAGTCCTTAATGTTCTATTACCTGTCGTTGTTTTTACCTACTGCACAAATTGTATTTTTGCAGACATATACAACAGTGATAACGGATGCCTTAATTGATTACAACAATAGTTGTGAGTCATTGGAATATACCTTATCAATTAAAAAAAAATTCTGGGTGTGCAACCTAGTTTTATTTAATTTTTTCTTTTAGTCACATTTTATAAGAACTTATAATCTTTAAGACAAAATTGGCAGTCTTAACAGAGGTTTATCCTCCAATCATGTCAGGTAATGTCATTTATTTTCTCTGCTTCTGAGAACACCTACTGTATTTGGTAACTGCAGCAGATAATTTTAACACTTCCCTGATCCCACACAGCAAAACTATTTTCTTTAAAAATTGTGAAATGAAGCCAATTGCAATATTCAGAAAAGAAATGCAGATACAAAATTTTTGCATGATTAAACCAAGCTTATGTACCCATGCTTTGGGGAAGATTTTATTTTTGTATTTATCGTTGGGTAAGTAAAGAAAATAATTACAGACAAAATAGTGATTACAGAACAAAGAAAAAATGGATTCATGATTTTAAAACACATTAGCACACTTTTGAAAGCCAGGACGATATTGTCTGTACATACTGCTTTGTCACAGTAACAAATGATGTGGTAGAAACTGTGGGCCCAACACAGTGTGCTTGATGGCTTTTCAAATTAATTCTCATGTATTAATAACTCAGGATACAGTGTTCATAAAGCCATAATACAAATATGCTAATACAAATGTGCTAACTTGAATATATGTGTAAATCATTTAAATTTCACAGTAACCACAGACATTATTTAAAACTTAGACAAATGATATTTGTGTGAAAAGGAACATTTTATTGCTACCATTATTCAGAATGGTCCTTGCATGATGATACTAAAAGGCAGATTGGATTTTAATTAATATTGGGTTTCTCTTCTGCACACAGCTCCCACCAGGCCCCCTCACCACACTGCCCCCATTTGGGTCTACCCCTTTCTGCTTTACTAAATCCTGTTTCTTTTTGCTATGAGTATATGTAGTAGAGTGTAGCTTTCAGAAATGGTTTTTATTTCCAGCACAGTTCTTTTTCTATCATATCACTTCTCAGTTTGTCGGAAATCTTATTTTTCTTTAGTATGTCTAAATTCAGTTGTCACTCAGAAAGCTGTATACTGTTTGATGAGAAGTAGACGGACAGATAAAATGCTGATTTGTACGTAGCATGCATTTGTACTTTAGTTTAACAGGAATAATGACTTTTATTTAAAAAAGAGAGAGAGAGAGAATAATAGAGATTAAATAGAAGAATGTGGAGGCATTGCCAACAGCTTTTTTGGTATCTGTCTGTATTTGCCACCCATAGAAACCAACAGATCATATTCTTTTCCTTTCATAGAGTCCAAAGTAAGATTTCTGCACAGGTATCCTCTCCCTCTCATCTCTTCAGTCCACTAAATAAATGTGCATGGATATTTTTGTCCTATGTTTATCAGGGTTTCTTTTCCTTTGAGCTGGTACCCCAAACAGTGCCCAGGCAGCATTACACTACGCATGAGCCTGTTTTTAGTTGACACTATTGTATTTCCCCTCTCCAAAATTAATTCCTCTATAGCTTCTGAATGGGTTTTTATCAATTAGCTTTTGCTGGGAAAATCTTTTCCTGTCTAATATAGAATAATGATTTTTTTTCATCTGTCAAGGGGGTTATTAATAAATGCCACCAGTGGGGTTAGAACATTCTCTGGTGTTTGCTTTAGGGGAACAAGGGGATTGTTGGAAATCCTAGCCAAACTGAACCATAATTAGAGAGAAAATGTTAGCAATTAGAACTATACATTAGGCTTTAATTTACTACCATGGAAAAGTCAAGGGTGGCATTTTTATTCCATTTTTAGGTGCAGCCAGATGGATTGCTCATTACAGGATAATTTCTGCCGACCCTCTGCATTTCTCAGGGTAACAAAGCAGCAGAGAGAGCACTGTGCAGCCAGTGGCTCAGATTTGATTTTATATTTTGTGGGGGTGGAGAGTGGTGGGAGGCTGAACAGTTACCCATTTCCCACATAGTCATTGACATGATAGGGAATCTTTTTACATGTTGAATGATTTTATGCCAAGAAAACAGTATTGGAGCACAAACACATTCATATAATTTCCTTTTCTATCATCTTCTAAATGCATCGTCCCATTAAAAATTCTTCTTTTCAATGTTCCTACGCTTGACTTTTGTTAATGACCAACATGAACGTTTTCAGTTATGATTTTTTACCAAGTCTTTCAAAACCAAAGATAACATAGCACCAGCCTAGTTCTAATTTAATTCCTGCGAAGCTTTCAAAGACACAGGGTGACACATTATTGAAAATGGGGTAGATCACTATTTTTCCCTTTGAGTCTCACATTCATTTGGCATTTTCTTGTTAAATGTCCTATTCAGCTTTCTTTCTGTGAAATGAATTTTGGGTCAAGAGGCTAAAGACCATTGAAAATAAATGTATTTATTTTGAGGTTAGCAATGTTTTCATGGAGAAATAACTGTCTAGTGAGTTTCTAGTGATAAGAGGGAATCAAAATATTCATAGTATTTATTGCTTTGGAAAATATAGTTGAAGCTATCCGTGTTTTACTTTTGTGTGTAAATATATATACCACTATCCACTTCAGAACTTTTTTATCTTCCTAAGCTGAACCTATTTTTATTGAACAGTAACTTTCCATTCACCCTCCCCTGAGCCTTAGTAATCATTCTATTTTCTGTCACTCTGAATTTTATTACCCCAGGGATTTAATATAATTCGAATCATATAATATATGACCTTTTTGTCTAGTTTATTGAACTCATTATAATGTTTTTAGGTTCATCATTATTGTCAGAATTTCCTTCTTTTTAAGGGCCAAATAATATTCCACCGTAGACATATACCATGGAATATCTGTTTAAAAATGCTTTACACAAGTTTCCTATAGATTTACTTTCACACTCAAGTCTTGTTTGTTTTCTATCATCTGCATGTTAGTATTTATGTACAAAGATAGCAACCTGAGGCTCCAGTATAGGTGAGGTAGCCTGTAAAAAGAGTTGTCAGATTTTGCCTCATGACAGTTCACTCTAGTCAGTTTGTACAAGGAAGAAAGGAAAACATCCAGTTTTTCACAAAAGACCCAATTAGAAAACAACCAGGTTAGGCTAATTTGATTTATGCTACAGAGAAAAAACAGTTAATTTTATTTCCAGGTAAATGTTGAAATGGCATCACTAAATATGTTATGATGGCATTACTAAAAACATTTATAGTCATCATTCATTCCAGGATATTCCATGGCTGAAGAATTAAGGCAATTAGTTGTCTTACATTTTCTTTTTAAATTAAAGATCAGAAGAACAAGAAATATTTACTTTGTATTCCATACTGTATTAGTATTTAGCCAATGTTGGGGCCTCCCTGATGGCCTAGGAGTTAAGTCTCAGAGCTATTACCATGACCACCTGAGTTTGATCCCCCACCAGGGAGCTAACCCATTTATGATGCAGCAGACCTCTTCTAGCAGTGTATTTCAGTGTATCCACCTGTTCTGCTCCCTACTCTGTCTCTGATGAGTCCTCTCACCCTCTCTGCTCTTCTGGCCTGTGCCCCAGTTCTTCTATTTAAAAATAAATAAATAAATATAAACCGATTAATCAATAAAAGGGTTTCAATTAGTGTTGAAAATGCAACTGACCAGAGACTTATCTCATTTGCAAAGTTAATTATATGTAATGTGGTGATTAATTATTTGTGTTCTGGTGTCAGGAAGACGTCCTTTGTCAATCTCTCACTTTGTGGTCTTGAACATATTCTTCCCCAGTGTAAACCATTACCTGTAAAGTGGGAATAAAAGTGCTATCTACCACATTAGACAGTTGTGGAATTAAAATGAGATAATGCAGATGAAATGCTTGACATTATATGTGGTCTACTGGTCTACTGTAAGTACTCTAACTCATATATTTTTATTATCATGTTGCCTTTTTTTTTTTAGTGTTTCTTTCCTATTGAGGCGGGATTCCATGTGGCTGGGCAGTGCTGGCGAGTCTGTGGGAGGAGGACTGGCTCTTTGCCAGTTGGGGGTCCATACTCAGGAGTTGATTAGTCCCATGCAGTCCCCCTTCAGCAGTTAAATAGGGTACCATGTGACTTTCAATCTATTCCAAAGAAGGAAGGACTTACAAAGATGCTTAGGAGATAGAGGTTTTACATCAAATGAGTTAATACCTATAGCAAAGGTTCTCAGTCATTGCTACTTGCTGGAATCATCTGAAGAGCTTTGGAAAAACAACCTGCAGAGTGACTAAATCAGAGTCTCTGGGTATATGGCCCACTATCCCACTATCTATATCTATGTTTATTTCTTTATCTATATCTGGCTGCCTAAATTGTTTATTAGGCAGGTAAGAATTTTGCAACCATGGCATATTAGTGATAGCACAGGAGTTGGAGAATATTGCACCTTGCCTAGGTTGCATGGTGAGAACTTATGGCCATGGCCAAGACCATATTTTGTGGGCCTGCAGATGTCAGCCTACCATGCCCTGTGCCTGTGGACTGCGTTAGTGATACATGGGTGTCAGGACACATCTGAGAGCTTTATGGAATAGATCAATGAAGGCAACCCCAAAAACTTTGTGGAATCTTTAGCAACCAGTAAGAATTCAGGTTTCTCAGAGTCCCACAGGGCTACTAGCAACTTCAGCTGATTCACAGCTGATGGACAGGCTGCCAGAGGTTGTACCCCTTGGAACTGGACATTTGCAGCCTCCATGAATCCCTGGAAAGACATAACCTTGCTTGGCCTTGTATCCCAGCTTGTGTGCTTTATCTGTGGGGATTGGTGGATGGGATGCCCTGGGGAAGGCTGACAATTGGCTTACTGCCAGCAGGGACCCCAGAGAAGAAAGCACTTCACCCAGACTGCTTCTTTCTCCAAGGCTTCTGGATGTACTTGGAAGTGCTCATTTTGATTTACCTGATCACCACCAGACATTTTAAAAAAGTAATCTCCCACATGATTTTATTTTATGGTCAGGGTTGAGGGCAACATTACCTACTGATCTCTTCTGACTATCAGAATCTCTAATTGAAATCCTCAAGCTTGAATTCTTTCAGCCTCTGGTCTACTTTGCTATGTCCACTCCCAATTTATTCTATGTACCTTCTAAATAAAAAGTTGATCATATTGTTTAAAAATGATCAAGAATTCCCTATGTCTGTAGATTAAGAACAACTTTTTAAAGACATTTCTTTGTATGGTATGAAATGAATTTTGTGATTTTGCCCACTGATTTCTGATTATACCTCATTCTATGCTAAGCTGATATATTCTGTTCCACTAATAGTGAACTACCTGTGCTTTTTCAGGTAGACCAAATTAGATCAAACTCTAAGTCTTGCCATGGGACACTGTCTATACTCAGACCAGCAATCCTCTTCACTTTGTTTTTCTTTACTCATTCTTAAAGTAACCTCCCTTATGAAGTCTTCCCAGTCTCCATTACAGAACCTTAACTCTGGTCTGAACATATCCAATATGGAGATTACCTTACTGTAATTAAACGTATCTGTTTTCTTGTGAGACTGGGAAATCCTTGAAGACAGGAATTGTGTAGTACCAATGCCAGCCATGTCAGCATGTCATCAATCAGCAGCCACTCAAGAACATATTTGCTGAGCATTGACTGAATGCCAGTACTGATCGTTCATTTGTACAAATGATCAGAAACCACGTGTCTATTTAGAATAAAAAAAACTTGAAGAAAATTACATGAATAGAATCTTTGTCATCATGAGAACAACCCTGAAGATAAAATATAATAGTTATATAGTGTTTCAATAGTCTTCTTTTTTTTTTTTAAAGATTTATTTATTTACATATACAAGAACTGGGGGACAGGCCAGAGGTATGGGATTAGAGGACTCACCAGAGACAGAGTAGGGAGCAGAATAGGCAGATTGACTGAAATACACTGCTGAGGGGAGCAGCAGGCGAGACAGGAGAGGTCTGCTGTATAATGTGGGTCAGCTCCCTGGCTGGGGATTGAACTCATGCTGCAGTGCTTGTGAATAGCTTCAGAGTGCTGCAATTTAACCCTTTGTGCCACCAGGGAAGGCCCAGTCTTCCATTTTTGGTAAGTAATCTCTAGCTATTAAATTGCCTTTCCAAGGTACAGACATTTTTTTCTGTTACTATTAGCAAGTAGAAAATATTGGTCAAAACTTTTATATCCTTTATCTTAGAAAAAATTTCACTTTTAATTTTCTCAGAGATGTCACACTAACAAGGGTATTTTGATAACCACAAATAGCTATTTTGAAACTGTGAATCAAAACTTCTTTATAGTATCATATCCTCTAAGGAAACTTGTAATGAATTTTCTTTATTTATTTGAGGACCATATCTGGTTTAGACTGACCCAAAAGCATAACACTTTTGTTTTATAAGCAAGAGTTACTACATTTTACTTGACCTTGATGTCATTGTTTCTCATTTGTGAGCCTCTCGTTTTGATAATGCTAATGGTTAATGGATAAAGTTATTTGGAAAAGAGATTTCATGCTACTCTGAGGAATGTCAGAGTTGAAAAATCAGCCAGAAGTAAAGACAATAATACCCTAAGCCTAAAAATCTGGTCATTCTATCACACTGTTAGTGTCTGTGCTTATAGCCCTTCAAGACTCTGAAATGGGGGTGAGAAAACTAAGCTGCCTTCTTAGCTCTCAAGGGTGGTGTGAGGATTAAGGAGATAAGAGACGACAGAGCTCACCAGTGAGCATATTGGAATTTCTCTCTTTAATGGGCAATTCAGAACATTTTGGTGAAACCAGAATACTTCTTACCAGATGACCAAGACTTTGTCCTGTGATGTGGTTTGGAGCCACACAGGAGTAGTAGCTGTCCCCAAGACAGATATAAGTCATTGCCCACAGTTTTGCACTTTTTTCTATGACATTGTGAAAGAAAAAGAACTGGCCTCCTCCTTTTTTTTTTTTTTATAATAATTTAAAAAAGATTTATTGATTTATGCATACATACAGAACTAGGGTACAGGCCAGCAGTGTAGGGGTGGTAAGAGGATTCACCAGAAACAGAGTGGGGAGCAGAACAGGCCAACTGGCAAGGTATACTGCTGAGGGGAGCAGCGGGCCGGTCAAGAGAGGTCTGCCGGTGCCATATGGATCATCTCATGGGTGGGGATCGAACTCATGCTGAAGTGGCTTTAGCTTCTTAGTGCTATGCTTTAACTGGCTGAGCCACCAGGGAGGGCCCACCTCCTCCTTTTAAAGGAGTGGCCTGTTTAGGCGAGAGAGAAGAAGAGTAAAATCATTAGGGAAAAGAGAAACAAAAAGGAGATAAAGAGTAAAGAGAATTTCAGGTAGAAAAGGAAGAATGAGAGTGTAGAGGAAGAGGAAATGAGTAAAAAAGATAGTGAAGGGTAGAATTGTTAAGGGGAAGGATGTCCTAAAGGAACTCTGCAGAGTCTTATGGAGTCCATCCGCTACTCCAGCTTTCTAGACACTATCCCCTACTCCAGTGATTGGAAACTACAACTCCCAGCAGTACCAGGGAGAGAACTGCGAGGACCCAAGGGCGGAGCTAGCAGGAATTCTGGGACATTTGAGGGATAAATAGGGTGCGATAGCATCTCTCACTTTCTTCCTTGGGAAACAGCTCTGGGACTGTGACCGCGTGACTCTGTGTTCAGTCAACCTAGCTGTAAGGTATTCCAGTTACTTTGTATCCCACTCTCTTTCCCTGGGTTGTTTCCTATTCCTTTTTCCTTTTGTAAATAAACCCGTTATTGACCCTTTTGTGTGTACCTGTAGTATAATGGAATTGTGAGCACGCGGGTGAGGCCCCACAGACAGGCGGCCCAGTCCACTCTGGGCTACCCTGTAACAGAAGAACAACTCTGTGTGTGTGTGTGTGCGTGTGTGTGTGTGTGTGTGTGTGTGTGTAGAGAGAGAGAGAGAGAGAGAGTTGGGGTTGGGGTGAGACAGAGGAAGAAGAGAAATCAGTGAATTTTCTAACAGCTTTCACCTCATTAAAGTAAGTGGGCACAAATGAGTAAAGTTCCCTCAAGTCATTTTTCCATGAAAATGAGGTAAAATGTCAACATTTTTATGAGGAAATTTAATAATAGGACAAAGTGCATATTGCTACTTGCCTTAACTATAATTGTTTCAAAAATGTAGAAGAGGAATGATTTTATTCAAAAGTGCTGACTGTATTAGACCACAACAGTTTCTCCTAGCAAAACAAATACAAAAGCAAAACTTATTTTTCTAAACTTCCAGAGGATGATGCCATTTTCAGAGGAGCAGAAAGAAGTCCATGCTTTTTCTTTTTCCCCTTTCAGAGATGAATACATGGTTTTTTCTTCCTGAGTAGGCAGACTTTACTGACCCAAGCAGACCAAGTTGTGATATAGCCAGCACCTGTTAGACATCTTGCAGGCATCCGTTTCCACCTGACCCTTTCCCCAAAGCCCCCATTTTCCTTTCAGGATCTGTGAGATTTTGTAGAGGCTGACCTCATTATTTCCTCACCGGAGTAGAACAGGCCGTGCCAATCAGCCCTCCACACTGCAGAAGTGAAGCAAGGGTCAGTGTGTGAACTGAGCAGACCACACGGTGATTACAGAGAGCTTTTTGGGAATGCTGGAACAAAGTTACTCTCACTGACACAAAAAAGAAAGCATATGGCCCAAGAAGCTGTGAGCAGCCATCTTGGGACTAGGAATGGAGCCAGCCTTAGGATGATGCTGACAAAGAGAGATGGAAAGAAACCAGGTCTTTTGGATATCCTTGAGGCATTGGATCAAGCTTCCTCTAAAGCATCCCTGCCTCTGGGTTTTTCAGTTATGTGGGCTGATGAAATTTCTTTGCTGCATCATTTGTTTTCTACCAGGATATAACTTAAATGTTTCCTTATAGTGAAGAGATTGGGCTCCATAGGATACTTTCTGTTTTAAGTAATGATGACTATTTTTTTTTTTTTTTTTGGCAAGCTCTTGGTACAGCAGCAACAGAATTTTATGTTGGAAAGGTACTTTCGGATATTGCAGAAAACAGAATATTTTCTGATGCTGGTCAAGGGATTTCAGCCTGGTAGTCTTCCAAGAATATTCCTCTTGCCATCAGAAGTTAAAGTTTTTCATGATTAATTTTGCTTTTGATTTATTCATCATCTATACTAGGTGAAATAAATTGATGGATAAAAATTCACAAATTAAAGAAATAGCCTAATATGAAAATTTGAAAAGCTCATTGGAACTGGAGTGTACCTTTCACTCCAAAGAGGAGAATAAAATTTATTTCTAGTCCACAAATTTCCTGAAGCCCTTGTTTTGTGCTAGGATCCCTGCTAGATCCTACACATACAGCAGAGGCAGGTAAGGCATAGACATACCTTCAAGAAGTTTGTAGTGCAGATGGCAAGGATTAGATCAGAGCTTAAAATAGATGCAGAAGAACAGCTAATCAGAGCTGTCATCAGAATGGAGTAAAACAAATGTCACAATAAAAGTATGACATGAGGGGCCTCCCTGGTGGCACCTAGGTTAAGTCTTAGCACTATCACGCTACTGTAGCATGAGTTAGATCCCCAGACAGGAAGCTGACCCACATGGCGCAGCAGACCTCTCCTGACCTGCCCACTGCTTCCCTCAGCAGTGTATCTCAGTAGATCTGTCTGTTCTGCTCCCCACTCTTCTGGTGAATTTTCTCACCCCCCCAAACCTCTGACCTTTACCCTAATTCTAGCATACATAAACAAATAAAAATAAAAAAAAACCTTTTAAGAAAAAGGATGACATGCAATTAGACTGGAATGGAGGAGATTGGCCATGTAACTGTCACAGAATGAGCAACGAGGAGACATCGTGGATCTGTTGCTCCTTGAACAGCCCTTTGCTGCTCTTCTGTAGCATCCTGTCCTTTTCTCCTTTAGCAGATAGTCACCAGCTGTATTTATACACTTACAGCAGATTTAGTTTCTAGGGGTCTCCCTTACCACACTGAGATTGCATGGGGTGGCAAAACCTTGCCAATGAACGATTAAACAAATGATAGTGAGCAGTAGATAGCTACCATTACTGAGTGCCTAGTAGGTGACACCCTATAGTCAGTACACATAGGTGATCAAACTTAACACACTCAACAATAATACAGTGAAAATTATTATATCATTTTTTTAAAGATTTATTTATTTATGCATACAGAACAGAGGTACAGGCCAGAGGTTCAGGTGGGGTGAGTGGATTCACCAGAGACAGAGTGGGGAGCAGAACAGGCATATCTACTGAAGTACACTGCTGAGGGAGCAGTGGGTGGGTCAGGAGAGGTCTGCCATACCATGTGGGTCAATTTCCCTGGCCAGTAGTAGATTCATAGAGCTGGGCTTTAACCCGTTGGGCCACCATGGAGGGCCCTATTATATCAATTCTATAGAGAAGAAAATGAAGAACTAGAAAAGATAACTGGCCATGGTCGTATAACAAATATGTGACTAAAGCCATACCCAGCTTGGTCTAACTCCAACATTCACACTGAATTGTGAACAATTTCACCTCCCACGTGATTATGTACCATGTGCCAGTTGCTTGACACCTATTACCTCTTGTTTCTCATTTATTTGTAGCAATAGCTCTATGGTTTAATCATTAGTCTCATTTAATAGATGAGAAAATAATTCAGAGATGTTTATTCATTCACTCAACACATATTATCTGTCTACTAGTTGCCGGGCACTAGGCCACTCTTGGAGATAAGAGAGTGAGTCATGTAGACATCATTCCTGCCCATGTGGAGTTGATGGTATAATAGAGGAGGCAGGAAATGATCAAATATATAATAACAAGCTGTGAGAAGTGCCAGGTGGGAGAGGCACAGGACATCATGTGTGGACCCCACGGCTTCCATTCGGGTCCATTTGACTACACAAAGCCCTCAGATTTTTACAAAACTCTGTTTTTTGATAGCATGATGGGAAAGATTTATACAGCCAGAAAAGAAGGGCAGGCATGGCCCTTGACTACAACTTTGTGCTATGACCAGAGAAGGTAGGAGATGCATGTAGAAAAGTTAAGTGAGTAGCATAGGCTGGAGAAACTATGGAGTGTTGAATGTGTAGTGAGGGACTGTCCTTAATTCAGAAGGCAATGAGGAGCTGACAAAATTTTTTGAATTTTCTCAATCAAAAATATATTTTAGGCCCTCCCTGGTGGCGCAGTAGGTTGAAGCGCAGCACTAAGATGCTAAAGCCATTTCAGCATGAGTTTGATCCCCACTCCAGGGGTGATCCACATGGCGCAGCAGACCTCTCCTGACCCACCTGCTGCTCCCCTCAGCAGTATGCTTCATCATTCATCCTGTTCTGCTCCCCACTCTGTCTCTGGTGAATCCTCTCACTACCCCTGCATCTCTGGCCTGTTCTCCAGCTCTGTATGCATAAATAAGTAGATCTTTTAAAAAATGCATTTTAGGCCCTCCCTGGTGGCACAGCGGGTTAAAGCACAGCACTAAGAAGCTAAAGCCACTTCCACATGAGTTTGATTCCCACCTGCCCCGGAGGTGACCACATGGTGTAGCAGACCTCTCCTGACCCTGCCCGCTTCTCCCCTCAGCAGTGTACTTCATCCATCTGCCTGTTCTGCTCCCCGCTTTGTCTCTGGTGAAGCCTCTCGCCACCCCTGAGCCTCTGGCCTGTACCCCAGTTCTGTATGTACAAATAAATAAATCTTAAAAAAAATGTATTTTAAGGAAGAGTAAAGGACAGGCAGAAGTTGCTAATATTGAGAGAGATAGACAGAAGAAGATACTTAGCAGCTAGATGAAAGCATCTACTTATAGTTAGTGTCTCAGGAAATAGTTTTAGCTAAAAACAGAGGAGCATAAATAAGGTAAAATAGGAGCATAAATAAGATTTCTCTTTCACATTGAAGTTGAACTAAGATAACAGTGATATTCCAGGGGATTGTCAAGGACTCTTTTTTATTGTGCTCTGAAAGAGAAAAAAGAAAAGGCAACCGTCCTGTGTAAGGACAGAACCGTGAAAGGGCTGTGCTGCTTAGTCTCCAGCTAGCCAGGGTTGTGTCTATCAGTGTGTGAGGAGGCTTGATGTCATCTATAGTCTTGACCCCTAGAGCAAAACTCTAGAACTATTGAAAAGGGCGATTATTAGGGGAGGGTCTATTCTCACCAACTCCTGTTCTGAGAATCAGAGCACTTGATGTTTTGTTTACTATTATTAGAACAAAATTGAATTTTAAAATAATCTTGATGGTTGTTAAACTTGTTTTCACATTCTATACAAAGCTAATAAAATATAACAGCTTCTAACACTATTACAACCAAGAAAAGAAGAATAATTTCTAAACTCATCAATAACTATCTATCTAAATTAACTGAAGCATGGTAAACTAAGTTATACATAATATATTTATTTTCTTAAAAATCTTACTTATATATGTGTACAAGAGCTGGGTGTAAGCCAAAGGTGCAGGGAGGGTGAGAGGATTCACCAGAGACAGAGTGGGGAGCAGAACAGGTGGGTGTAGCTACTGAAATACACTGCTGAGGGGCGCAGCGGGCGAGGTAGGAGAGGTCTGCTGTGCCATGTGGGTCAATCATTTTGTTGGCTGGGGATCAAACTCATGCTGTAGTGACTGAGGATTGCTTCATAATGCTGAGACTTAATCTCTTGCACCACCAAGGAGGCCCAATATTGATGTGTTTTATATTAATATTGTGTATGTTTTTATTTTCCCCTTAAACAATGACAACACATTTCCAAATTGAGAATTTATAGTTGCGCTTATCAAATGTAAAGACCCAGCAATGAATAGAAAGGGCCTCTGGGTGTGTTTGGTGGGGACGGGGGAGGGCCTCTCACCTGGGCAGGTTCTACAATGTTTGTGTCTGCCGTGAAGGGAAAGGAGCCAAAGGGAGGCTGAAGACTGGACTGAAAGACTTTCTACTGCTATTTCATATATGACAGCACCCACTTCATAGACAATACACATTTGCTGTCCTGAGCAACCCTTAATTTTAGTTCATTTTCCTGTACCTATTTATTTGATAGCTCATTAATTGCCTCCGAGCAAAGATAATGTTTCCTTTAAGAAGGTTAAACAAAGCATTTATTGACATAAGTGAATTGGTTGAAGAAAACATTATTAAATAAAAGACACTTATTTAAACACTGAATTAATCATTTAAAGGCAAATTAGAGGTCATATCTCCTCCTAACTAAATAATGTTAACCAGTAATGAGATACCCATTTTAGATAGAAGCGGGCTGAACTGTGCCTTAGTTTTTTAATTTTATTCAGAGTCCATAATTAAATCAGCAGTTTAGATTTCAATATCTTAAACCATATTCCATCCATAGGATGAAGTTCTGTTATATGATGAAAGAAAAATTAAAACTTCTCTTTCAGTCTGGTAGAAGAGAAGACTCATGTTGGAAGAGATGACGGTGCAGCGGAAATGGATTCACCTGGACTCCCACTCCAGCTGCTGAACTTCTTCTGCAGGTTGGTGCTGGAGTGCTCTTGGCCAAGCCCTTGCTGATCTGGCTGGGCCACATACACAGCCCAAAGCCACACTTCCACAGCTCTACCACATAAACTTTGCAGGCTGAAGAGACAACGTGGTGGTGGTAGAGATGGTGCTGTCATGAGGTTGTCTGGAATTTGAACTTTGTATTTTCCCTTTGCAGTAGGAGGGTGTCCCTACCCACATCCAGCCATACACCTTTCTCACACAATCACGTGGCAATGCCCACCAACACAACACCACTGTGGCCTCCATCAGTAGACCTCCCATCTGCGATGACTGCTGAGTGTTGACAGGTACCACAGAATTAAGCTCCAGGCTTGTTCTATTGGAAAGTGAAGCGGATGCCAGAGGCTTTTCCCACAGAGCACTGAAATTTCATTTGTAGCCAGATAGGAGTCAGAAAGTGTGAGGTTAATCAAATCTGACGTTAGTCCACTCCTGTTGGGTATGACCATCAGATGGTTCAGCAGATTCCACTGTCTATCAAAATGTTTTTTTTTTTTTTTGTGCATATGTAGAGGAAATGGAGAAAAGACTCCCAGTGGACACTAATGTGATTAGTTGCATATTTTTTGAGCACCAGTTCCCATCTGATTCTTTAACCCTGTTTAAGTCCAATTATTCTTGCTTTTTATAATGTCTTGATTTTGCATTTATTTTATCAATGAATACGGCTCATCTCAACTCATCACTTTCTCTTTTTTGGGTAGTCTGTGTGTTTTGGCTAAATTCAGAGTTTTAAGCCCTTAAATAACTCTTGGGAATATCATCTCACAACGTGAGTCTCAGTGTTGCCACATTTATTGACATAATATCTGCTACAGATCCCATTCTCCACAATTCTCCCTTCCTCAAAAGGGAAGAGGGAACCTGCCTATGGAAAATTGCACATCAGATTTCCTGTGTGATGTGGGTGGGCAACATAATTTGAGATTCTATGGGTTATTCCCAACCCATTATTTTAAGGATAAGAAACAGTAAAGGGAAAAGTTGGCTCAAACAATCCTGATACCCCTCATTAAACTAGGAGACAGAAAGGAATAAAACAGAACTTTTCTGATTATTTCAGGTCCTCTCCCACTTCCCTACTTCACACCCCCTTCCCCATCAGACATTTAGACTGAGGAAGAAAGGCACTTTGTGCTTAAGGTTAATCAAGTTTCAGTACAATTTTTTTTACAAACTAGAATCACACTAATCTTTTTTTCTTGCTCTAATGTGTGGCTGTTGAAATCCTCAGCTGTGATAAATTAAGCTACTTATTAATCTAATTATCGTACATTCATCCTAGAAACTTTCATGTGACTTGAAAAGGCTATTCAACCTTTTCCCTCCCCTCCTAGAAAGGGCTCAACCTTGCACCAATTAAGATCATTCTGAAGTAAGGCTTTAAAAAAAAGCTTTCTCTAATCACCCAATGGAACATGGAGCAGAGGAAACGAAACTCAGAGCTCTGGGAAAAAGTTTAGCATTCCTTTCTGTCTGCCAACTTTTATGGTTTCATTGCACAAGGGAGGAAGACTTCATTTTCCTATTTAGTTGTTCTTTCACTGACCTCCAAATAAAGTCCACGTAATTACTGAGCAAATAAAGTTGCAGCATGTGTTTTAAAAATCAATTGCCATTCTTGGACTATAGAAATGTAACAATACACAGATTTGCCGGAAAATGCCCAGCGCCAACCATATGAACTAAACCCTGTACTGTATCTGTACAATGAGGTCGTTTTGACCTCATATTTACTATGCAAATTTTTTAAAAGGACTTCTTTTATGACTTACCTATTGATATTAAAATGTCCCCATCCTAATATAAGTTCAATTTAGGATTAAAAATATGTTGCAAATGTATCATATCTTAAACATCCATTCATTGCCAAATGCATGACTTCCTTTTCTTTAAATGATGGTATAAATGGAACTATTTTACATTCAAATTAAACTAGCTATTAAATTGAATGCAAAGCAGCTCAATGTACAGGATGCAATTTCAATGACAGGTTTACCCTAAGACAGAAAGCAGGAGCACGTCCATGTGGGTGAGTCCAGGCGGATTGTCCCCTACTCCTGGTGCTTGGAAAACTTGCTCACTGTGAATAGTTTTTGAAGTGAAGATTAAAAGAGAGGAATTATAAAGTATAATTACATTTTATTGAAACTCTAGAAATCAGAAAAAATTCAGCAGGAAACTTTTAGTGAAACATGATGTGTTGTCATTATCATTAAAAGATAAAAGTTCCATACTGTTTTTATCTGTTTATTTGGAAGAAATCCAGCCTTTACAGTTATGCAGGAAACAAAAAACGGGAATGCAGGAGTAATTATTAAAACTGTGAGATTTGTTATCTCAGCTACTGTCTTTCCAAATGGTAATGCGATATCAGCAGCTGCAGACGGTCGCCGATTTCCTCTATTAGTAAACAAGTGCTTTGGAGACCTGTGTGAGGCACTTTAAGCTCGCTACTCCCCGAAGTGCTGTCAGGCTTAACTACTAATCCATGGTATTTCAGAGCACTGGAAATTCATCTTTATAAAACCTGAACAAAAAAGGGAAAAAAGCCTGGAGGGCCTGAGCTCCCTCTGGTGAGACAAATGACATGTTCATTTATTAATGAAACAATAACCCTGGAAAGAGGATCAAAGCACATTCCATCCTCACTTTACAATCCTCAATTTTCTCAGGCCAAACCATTTAATTGAGCCATGACAATGGAATACTTAATTGTTGCCTTAAAGTTTTGAAGAAGCGACTTCTTCAGCATCAATGTGCGTTTCAGGATTATTATCCAAATATAATATAGCTGGATGGAAGCTGGTGGAATCTGACTCATCCTACATTGGGGGGGGGCATTTAGCTGAGAGAACAGGGGTTTTCTTGAACTGCTCACAGCGCTCACCACAAAGACTTCGTTACCCTTTCCCTTGTCTGAACATTCCTGTTGGGTTGCTTCTTCCTGGTGAAGTTAACTGGCTCCATCTCTGGCCTGCCAAGGTGCATCTGGCGCCAAAATGAGGACCAGGCAGTTGCCAACCACAGAACCCAGGAGTTTTAGGAGTCTGGGAGGAGCCCCTACGTGGACCCCAGTTCTGTCTTGATAGAGGCAACCTATAGCATGTGCATCAGAAAAGGTGAACTCACCTACCTTCCCTGTAGGTTGTTCTTCAGTTGTGTTTGAGAGTTATCATGAGTCCATTCCACCAGAACAATCACATGTAACCTTAAAATAACAAGTTCGTGTTTAATTTCTACACCTTTACCCTGGTGACCACCATGGCATTCTAGCTTGATGTTGTTTTTTGCTTATACTTGCATAATGACTCTCCCAGGGTTACTTGACTATGCTTGCTGATTTATTGGGCCAAGAGGGCCTTGAAGCTTTCATATGTAATTGCTAGCACTCATCTGTCTTGCAGTCAAATATTCTAAGCCAGTTTGACTCTAGGTTCAACTTCCTATAACATGGTATTCTTTGGAGTTTATATATAGGCTTTCTTTTATTTTGCACCAGCTTGTACTAATTTATTCCTCCAGAGAGCCATCAGGTCAATGAAAACCAATAGTCAGAAATCAAGGTTGCAAACAGTCATGTATCTGTGTTCTTCAATGTGATATGAGACAGAGTGGGTACATTGAAGTGTTTTGTATTACCTATTCTAGGATCTTTCATCCTGATCTGCTTTCAAATACTAGCCTTACAGGACTCTTTTTGTTCTAGGTAATTAGAATTGTGAGTAAATAGTACAACGATGACTATCTTTTTTGTGTTAAATTTAGTAAAGTACCTAGGAAAGTCTTTATAAGAAATTTTTAAAATAAGTCCTCGATTTTAAAATAGTTCCATTTAGCTTAAACTATTTTAAAAATGTTTTCTTTTTATTCAAGTGACATTGGTTTATAGCATTATATACCTTTCAAATGTCCAGCATCATAATTCAACCCCTGTATATATCTCATTATGATCAGCACCAAAGTCTAGTTGGCATGAAATTATTCCCTTTACTTGATTTATTCACCTGCTCTTGTTCTCATCATCTAAGAGTTCGCTTTCATTTGCTCATTTTGCTTCTTTATCATCTACATGTGAGTAAAATCATGTGTTATTTGTCTTTCTCCACAATTTGAGCTCTTGTTAGCAAAGGTTCTGCAGTGTAATTGAACTGCACATAAGGAAGAAGGATAGAGATTCAAAGTGCAGAGACTCCTCTACACAAGCCCTTTGGGAGAACATAGAACCTTCCAAGTCAACGTCACAGCAGGGACAGAGCCAAAAGTTAGTTTCAAATAGAAGGTCTGCTTCTACAGCACACACAATTATTTTCCCAATCCCTCACGTTGGTTTTCTTCCATCTCTAAGTGTAAACATTTATTTTCAAAAATATACGATGAATGGCTTTGTGAGCTGACGTGCGTTTTCAGACTGTTTTGACAAGGATGGCCACATTGCTACAAATTTTGCAGGAGACTGAGCAAAATGATCTACATCTGCTGAAAATATCTGCTTCCACATTTTCAAAGCCACATTCAACTGATGTTTTTATTATACTTTCATTCATTTTCCCCACCTTGCATTTACTTAGTCTTCAATTAGTCATTCAATGGCTATTCATTTCAGTTCTACTGAATATATAATAGTTACAGCTGGGGTTGAGTGTATGTTTGTAAGATACCTGAGAACTGAGATCATACATGGGGTAGGGAAGTAAGGAATGAATTGGGATGAGTAATGTGGGGACAGAAACATAGTTCAACACTATTTCTAAAAGGTACAAAGACTCTGGTGTGTTTCTGTTGAATGCATGACTAAAGTATTCATTGAACAGTTTTTATCAAACAACTGCCACATCCTAAGTACCACGTGGAACAGAAAAAGATACTGTCCTATCTCATAGGATCTTCCATCTTTAGTTTCACTGGGGGCTCATAACATACACACATAAAAGAGTTCACTCAAGTGAATGGTAAGACACCATTGAAAGTCATAAATATCAACTTCAAGATACACTGTAAATTTTGAATAAATTGCAATCTTCAAAATGTGAGCTAAAAGTTGACACATGGCCTTCCTGCCTTCCTTTTACCAAGAATTATATACTCTGAGAAAAGGGATGACAAAAATGCAGGTGTACTTGCAAGCATTCCCTGCTGGGTCTTCTCCTCCTCTCCCACACTTATGAGCTCTGTTTCATGGAGCGAGAAACAAATTCATCACCCAAAGTTGTATAATGTTTGACCACTTTTATTATCTATCATAGAAGACTCATAAGCTGGTACTTCTACCCTGGTAGAGTAATAATGGTAATTATCCTACTATTATTTTTTTGTAAGATTTATTAATTAATGCATACAAGAACTGGGGTACAGACCAGAGATTGGGGGGGTGAGAGGATTCACCAGAAACAGACTGGGGAGTAGAGCAGGCAGATTGACTGAAATACACTGCTGAGGGGAGCAGCAGGTGAGACAGGAGAGGTCTCCGTGCCATGTGGGTCAGCTCCCTGGCTGAGGATTGAACTTATGTTGTAGTGGCTGTGGACAGCTTCGCAGTGCTGTACTTCAACAGGTTGTACCACCAGCGAGGGCCCAGCCCCACTATACTTTAAACCTTCAAGTTGGAAGGTTACTAATATACTTACTAAGAATTTAAACTAGATGAACACATATGTATGTATAGTAACAAACACTTTTAACAAGCTCTAGTAACTGAGAAATGTTGCTACTTGGGTCACTCATGTGCCCAATGACTAAAATTTAAAACAGTACTTAACCAAAGCAAATGTTAGGAGGAATAAAGATATGTCTTTTTCTCAATGATGACTACTCAGAATTATTCGGGTATTCTTGGGATGCGGTAAAATATCAATTATACAATCTAAGGCATGGATCTTTTTTCTTACCTTTTCCCCTGGTGTCCTCTGCTTGGAGGTAGTGGATACTCTGGCTCTGCTTTTACATTAAAGTTTAAGATCTAACCACATTTTTTCCTCTTCTACCTTTTATTAATAAATTAGTTATCAGAATGCCTTACTATGACTTGAATCTCTACTTTCTTTTTAGTCCCAAATTCTGTTGGTGGCTTACTTCGCTGGTTTTGCCTGAGAGCAGTTATTGCCTTCTAACTTTCTGAAATATGCCTGATTCCTCCCAAATGTAGTGGAGAGACAGGAACATACATCTCCGGATTCTCCTTGGTCTACATCCACTTCATCATGTGTCGGAAGAAGCATATAGCACAGAAATTTAGAAAATATCTGCGCAGTTCAGGATAAACTGTTCAGAGGAAGGTTATGATTCTTTATTGAAAGCGAATAAAACAAGATGTTAGGCTTGCTGTGTGCTGTTTGCTGATTAAACTTAAAGAAAGGAATGCTCGGTCATTGTTGAAATCATTATTTACAAATATTTAGTAAAGTTGAACCATAAAACCTAACCCAGACCATTTATTTTCTTACGTCTGAGATGGATGTTTAATATAAGTATGAATTAAGGTTGGTGCTTATACTTAAGAATTAAGAATATTTTAAATAAGACAATTTTAATCGATAATATTCTTTTCTGCTTAGGATTATTATATATTTTAGAAATATCAGTAACTGATAATAAGTAAATATTGCTCTCCCCATTCTCCCTGCACTCTCTACTCCCATTGGACACTTTATCAGTTCATTTTGTTGAAAATAATTTCATCTGCTTAAATAATTTCTGATTGCACTAGGTCATGTATTTCTATAGGTACTGTGCTTTTGTTAGGGGTGAGCAACAGACAATAAAAACTGGTGAGCTCAAATACAGAGATGGTCTCAGCTTTCACAGAGATGGTTCCCACTATCTACTCGTGGGGAGCACAGAGGACGAGCTCTATCACTTCATTTAGACTACACACCGAGCACATAACTCACTGCGGAATTGTTGGAGTTTAAAAATGCATGTGGTTCATGCTAACATGATAGATACTGGATGTTACTTCATTCATTAATTGATTTACATATTGCCTAAAGGCTTATGTTATCATGTAGGATTATCCCAGTGACTTACAGGTTATAAGTCCTAGAACATCTTCAAAAGAGAATCTTTTCAGGCAGAGGAGCAGAGAGAACACCATTTATTTGTATCCCCCAAGACAGACCTGGCCACGAAGGCAAACAAGGCATGAAGGTGCTGCCCAGCCCTCTGGGGGGACGCTGGCCAGGAGGGAGACCAGCCCCCGCGAGGTGACAGGGTTCTAAGGGGCATCCCTGCTCATTTCAACAGCAGAGGAAAAGTGGGAGTTACAAACAAAATGGGGTGTAACTTAACCAGACTGCAGGAAGAACACTTAGCACCCCTAGAACGGCCGCTTGCCCGCAGAAGTTTATGATAATAAACTAAACTGGGTGAGTACCTCCTAAGAAGACATATTTAATTATCCTGCTCACCATTATGAGGAACTTCTGCCACTCTTCAAATTTATTATACAGTAAATAACCATTTTTCTAAAGGACAGAGCTGTTTTAATTATATGACAATGAATGCATAATTATTGTGTTTGTTAGGAATGAATCACAAGACAACAGACTTGATATTGCTGCTCTGGTTAGTGCATCTTAATTACTTTTTCATTTATTTTGCATATAAAAGCTATTTGCTAATTGTCTTTGCTGTAAATATGCAAAATATAATTAGTCATTCATAATTCTTTATGTGTTATCTAACTGTACATTTGTTTCTGAGGAACATATATTAAAGTGTGAATATTTAATGGGCTTTTTGTGTGTGTGAATTTTTTTATTAAGTTTTAAGTAAGTACTAGGCATGTAATAATTTTAACCCTATTCTTAGGAAACTGGTTGTGTAAAAAATACAGACTGAAAATTAGGGGGTTTGGGCGAGAGTGCCAGCTACATGGAATTTAAAATATCTTCCCATGTGAAAACTCTGATGACATGAAGTATCTCTTATTAGGACTTTAAATTAACCTTTCAGATAATCTCCCAAGCTACTCAGATAAATCTTTAAGCAATACCATTTCAACCTAAGTTATTGCATATTTGTGTGGGTACTTACCAGGACAAAAAGATCCATAAGCGTTGTCAGATTTGCATTATTAAGTGCTGCAAATAGAATACTCATACCTGTTTAAAACATTCTAAACCATTCAAAAATTTAAAACCTTAACTCTGATTACTTTATAAAAGTTATGTACATGGCATCTGAGAATTAAAAAACAAAAACCAATTAAATCTGTAGTGAGAATATGGATGTTATGATCCGAACCTGCAGAGAGATTTCTTGCAGTTGCATTGGCATTGCAGGAGTGAAACATTCTGGCCAGCACAATTTTCTTTTTCTTTTTTAAATCATTGCAAACAGCACTTGGGTTAGCGTCTTCCATGGCTGTGTCTTCCATAGGGGCCACCAATTTCCTGGGAATGTCTTAATCTACTCATATTCATTACAGTGACTGACGGGTGTAGATCACATGCTTTCAAAATAGTACTGATATCAAGAGCATCAACCCATGATTAAAATTTTGCTTTTCACTTGTCTCCATAAACCCTGCCAGTCCATCCTGCTGATGCATGTCACATTCCACTTTCTTCACCTCAAACATTTGATTTACTAGCTGGTTGTATCGTTAATCCCATGTCATGACACTTCTATTCACTTCTGCTTTTCAACTGAAAGCAGCTTCCTATGAAGATAAAGCTAGGTAAAATCTATTGTAAAGAGGAGAATAACTTGAATGCAGCTATCATATCAAAATGAAAACACACTTCTGCTCTCTTCACCCACTAGACATTCTGAATACTTTTCTTAATGATGAAGTCAAATAGGATGGCTGATGAGAATACGACCGATGATCATTTTTTTTCCTTCAGAAGTAATCCTATTCTGTAATTCTGTAATTGTTCTTATTTATGTTTGGCAAATCTTTTTAAATGAACATATATGAAAACAGAATGATGGCAGGTGTGAATTAGAAAAGAACTAGTAAACATGCATTAGAAAATTGTGATATGAATGAATTATATTGATTCCTGTTTATCACAAAAATATTTCAAAGCAGCTTTAAATAAAGCCTTTTAATCCAGTACTTGCAAAAACCATAACTGCTATATAGGTTTCTTTGCTTTTGTCGTAGGGTTTTCTTTTTGGTCCCTTGTATTTTTTTTTTTTTGCCTGCAGGATAGTGCACCTCCCTTTCCAAAATGAAATACATATTTCAAATAGCATTCCACTTAATTTATGAAATTGTACAGACAACAGTCTGTTCCAAAGCCACAATCTCAAAAGCATTGTGTTCAGTAGTGATATAGTTTAGTTGGGAGAAGTTGTAGGATGAAAATATCATGTAAGAGGACTTTATAATTGGAAATAGTGAAACTCACATCAATGAATGTCTATAAAAAGGATGGTGGTACATGGTTTTTATGAATGTTCTGATAACAAAAAGTAGATTTCAAAATTAAACTCCCATTTATATTTCCAAACACTTTCATTATTTATAAGAAGCAGCATGAGGATGACTTTATTATAACTTTTATAGACCAATAGCATTTTCAAGTGATTCAAATCTATATATGTAAGTAGAAAATTCACAATTATTTTTGCAACTAAATGTTCAAAAGAGGCAACAGGCATCAGGAAGAAAAGAAAGACCAATTTCTCACTTGAGTTAAAAATAACTGATTATAGTGTGTGACCACATTTAAAACATTGGAAAATTCTAGATTTGACTTTGGTGATGACAGGGATCACTATCTGTTCTCCTTTCTAAGAAGTTTGAGAGGGTAATTACTTGAGGCGCTCTTGGCCTTTCAAAAATAATCCTTATCAAGCACCTATTTTACAAAGAATCATTTCAGAATAATAAATATAGTCATCCCAGCAACATTACAAAAATAATACTCAGAAGAATGCAAATATAGAGAGCCTGATGTTGAATGGGTAGAAAAGTGAAATCTATTAAAGTTTCCTATTAACATGTTGACCAAAATTTCATGTCTTTTTTTATTGCAAGATCACATAAAATTTTCCAAAATGTACTTTAATCAAAAGCCTCTTTACAAGTAAGGAACAATTCCTCACTTATGGATCGCATGTCACAGCTAGGAATGACCCCATTGTCCTTAGTCAACTATAGTATCTCAATGTTCATTCCTAATGATAAAGCACTCAAGGAAGGAATGAGAAATGACCTAGGGAAATGTTGTAATCATGCTTATGAGCTTGTGGAACGAGTAAATAAAAATCATACAATGAAATTTCCATTGCTGAAGGAAATACCTTTCATCTAATGCTCTCTGTTAAGAGGGTGGGTATCTATCTGTGTGTTTATTGTACATATATTACATTATACACATTCTATATGCACATATGCACATATTATATATTTGTGTATGGAGAAGACAGGGTTTTTTCTAATCTGTCAAATCATGAAATATCCCAATGGCAAGCAATACGATCTCCATGAATTCCTATTCTATTATTTTCACATTGTTAATTAGAATTTGAAGTCAAGAGATATGAGATTAGATTGTGTATCATTTTTATGTCCCTAGGCTCAACATCTTCTCCAAAAATTTTACAACTTTTACAATCTAATCATTTTCAGTCATATGATGACATTATTTGTCCTCTGAAAAATGGTCTCAGGGGATCATTAGGAGAGCCAAACCTAAAATATCTTACTTTCTAGATAAAAGCAGCATCTTCTCTGTCTTGAGACAAAATCTTTGGGCTGGGGGGAAAAATTATGTGCCTATGAGAAAACAAACACTCCTTCTACTGTGTGTTTGTGTTTGCATGGATCAATTGTGAGACAAACAACATTCATTGACAATTGCTGGCCATGAGTCTGCCTGTTTGAAATACCTTAGTCAGGAGAAGTACCACAAACTAAACTGAACAATCTCTCACAAAACATCTGCAACCATCTGACCCTGGCCTTAACCTTTAAATCTATCTTTTCATATTCATCTCAAAAGACCTTGTCAATGGCCAAGGAGACTCAAGAAAAGGATTCTTCAACAAACAAAAAAGATACAGAGGAAATTCAACCCAGATTAGGTGGCAGAAGATAATACAGTTTGCTCATTTTTATTCTGCTGCTCAAACTGGAGTTGAATTCATTTTCACTTTATCTTTATTCATGTTATTTAAACATAACATTCATTAGGATTGTGAACTGCAACAGATAGAAGAGAACAAAACTACTCGCCAAATTCGTTGGGCATCTGTTCCCACTAGAGGCGGCCCTTTGCCAGCTCTACATCATGTCATTTTTTTCCCCTGAATTCATTTCAAAGTCAATCCATCAGTTTATGAACTGTTTGATCAAACTTGTCATTAACCAAGTGAAACATTTAATTTGTATTAACAAAAATGGGACAAATAATTAGTACAGGGATTAACCATTTTACTATTTTTTTACATTCTTATTTATCAAATGTGTTCATTGTTGATATAATTTTTTATGTGACAATATCTGGTTTCATTGGAAATAATGGGAAGCAGTTTTTTTTTTAATGAAATACTCATGAACTGGTTGCCATTTTTAAAAATCCATACAAATAACTGGACCTTACAGCCTCTCTGAGTAGCTATCTAGACATCATCAATACCATGAAGCACAGGTTCCCCAAAGGCAAGAAGACTGAATAAACCAACTGGCCAAAGACCTATGAGAAAATAACTTGCTACTATATCAAGTATGAAAAAAGATTTTATTTTCACTTTTGAATAAAATCTGGGCTTCGTTTTAGCACCCAACCATGTCTAACAAATGGCAGAAGCAGCTAACCACAAAGAGTTTGTCTCCTCCCTACACTTGCCTGCAATGTTTATTTCAGTTTTCCCACCCCAGATTGCTATTTATATAACACATGAATTAGAAATGGAACCATTGCTGTTGATTGGGGTTTTTGCTTGCAGGAAGACTTAGTCATCATCTTGTGCATTGCCGTGACCGTGACCTCATTGGCCACTTGTCGGCCTAGCAATGACAATTTGTTAATGAACTGGTTTTGTCTTTAATTGCTTACTTAATTATGGAGCACCAACATAATAGCATTTCTAATTTGTATCATAATTGCATGCAGAGATGAAATGTTGGTGTCTATCTTATGCTTGCTTCTAATCATCTCTTCTTCATGGAAATTTTTCCAAAGAGATATCTTCTTTAATATGATGATGTGGTACCAGTTATTTGAAATGTGCTCCCCTTAATGCAATCGTGTCTATAAACTAATTCCAATTTCTCTTTCTAGTATATATAAAAGTGTATATATAAATATATGTAAAGTTACTGAAATGTTTTCTTTTTTCAATAAGATAAAAGTACATACCATGAAAAAAAAATCCTACAGTGCCTAAATAACAAACATTGACATCTTGGCAATGATATCTCTGACCTTAGCCAATTTAAAGATTAGTTTATGAAAAATAGTCAAGTAAACCCATCTGAGGTTCTCCTGACAGTTGCATCACTGATACTGCTGCTGTACAGAATGTTTACGATTCACCACTAGTGTGTGTTGTGTGAGCCATTTTCTGTACGCTTCTAATCTGTCAGGAGAAAATGGGGACTATCGTTCTTCACATTCAAATCACTATTCTAACATTTCTGTCTTGTCATGGCCTAGATTTAAAAAATTCAGTGAATTAAACCAAGTGTCTTGTAAGGTAAAGAGCAAGTAGAAACTCATTTTGGAAAGGGTAATGATGGAGGCCACTGAGGTTGCCATGGACCTGTGTCCTTCTCAATGACTTTCCTTCTTTACAGTGAGCTCCCTGTGGAAATATATTCACTGCAAAACATTAGTTATGGGCACAACAGCACAGTTCAAAACATGTGTAGCTGACATAGGTTTCTCCCCAAAAATACAAGTATTGGCCTGCTCATTGTCATCTACACAAAGAACTGAGTCCTAAAATCCTTTACTCAACTAAATTCTTAATAAGTAAACTGAGACTAACCCTCTAATACCAGATTTGTTAAACAACATGATTTAGGTCCTTGCTATTCATGTACCTTGTACGACTAAAATGACTGGTAAAGCTAGAATCATGAAAGAGTCATTTTATGTAGCTGCTAAATTCCTCTCAAATCTCCTTGCAACTTAACGAGTAAAGAAAGCTCAATGTGTAATGCCGGCTAATGTGGTTTATGCTAGAAAATAGTATCAACCTATCTTTGTAGCTTATCTAAGCCAGGATAATACTTTTAGCCTTTATAGTAGACCCAACTCCATTTTTTCAACTCTTGACTATGTATTTCCTGAAATCCTTTTCCAAAGAGTTAAATTGGATGTGAAATCTGTACTAGGCTATGGAGCTGTCTTTGTTCTAAGTCTCGCCAGCAAAGCCTCGCCTCTGTATCACTTTCATTGCGTTCTGATTGAGCTTGACAGTGTGACAGGAAAGCAAAGGGAGGCGATTCCAAACTGAATGAGAGTCTTTTTCAGCCACACAGCAGCCACTCCTTAGCCCCTAAGAAAAAGAGGTAACAGATGCCGATAGCAAAGCATCCCTAACAAAGTCCTAACTTTGATGCAGGCAGAAGAAGAAAAAAAATGTAAAAGATTGTCTCAGTGCAGGCAAACCTTGAATGGAACACAAAGGAAGCAAAATGAGAAAAATAGCAGCGCAGAAAATGGCTGGGAGAGTTATGTAGCGACAGTGCCTTTAAGAAATGATTTTCCTCTTGAAAGAGGTTAGGAGCTTCAAAATCAGCTCTGCCAGGTATGGTGCAGCCAGAATAGTCACATTATGCAGGGCCTGAGCAAAAGGTGAGTAGCAGAGCCACAAGTGCTTGGAGGATGTTCATGGGGACGGATGCACTGTCCCTTGTGTGGAAAGTAAAACAGACAACTTTATAGTACAGTCATTACTTTGTACTCTAAGGAATAGGTTTTTTTTTTTTAAGGATTTATTTATTTATGCATACAAGAATTAGGACACAGGCCAGAGGTGGGAGTGGTGAGAGGATTCACCAGAGACAGAGTGGGGAGCAAACAGGCAGATCAACAAACACTGCTGAGGGTAGCAGCGAGCGAGACAGGAGAGGTCTGCTGTGCCATGAGTCAGATTCCTGGCTCCCTGGCATGGGATCGAACTCGTGCTGCAGTGGCTGCTGATAGCTTCATAGTGCTGCACTTTAACTGGCTGTACCACCAGGGAGGGCCCTGAGGAATAGCATTTTTTTTTCTAGGGAAAAACAAAATTGTAGTTATAATTTTTCACTTCAGAGTGTTCTTTAATTCAATGGTCTGGAGCATTATGTACTTTATAATCTTTTACATTATCTTAGATGAGCAGCTGGCCTCATAGAGTATCTTCAGGGGTGCATAGGTTTCTAAATGTAAACTATATCCAGATGCATAAGCATTATGCTAGTCTCACTTACTTATTAAGGAACTGATTGAAAATGTCTATCTCTGTGCAATCTGCCTCAGTCCTCATGGCAAGAGTATGAATCAGAGCCTGTAAGTTCTGTCCAGCTGGACCAGGGCATCATTATTGCTCACGTAGTGCTGAGGCCACTGCTAAGATCGAGACTGGGTAACAGGACAGATTGCCCCCCACCCACAGACAGGCCTGCCAGACAGGAGACCAGGTTTCTAGAGTATATAGAAGCAGTGTCATCCTTTCGGGTGGGAATAGGGCAGAGACAGAGGGGAAGCAGTCTCTCCTAGTGTGCTTGTCTATATTAGTGTGATTTTCAGAGACTAAAAGTAAAAAAAAAAAAAAAGATTTACTAAACATGGCTATATTCTACCATGTAAAATAGTAGGAAGAGTTTATTTTTTTTAATTTTTTAAAAAAGATTTATTTATTTATTTGTACAGAACTGGGGTACAGGTCAGAGATGCGGAGGGTGAGAGGATTCACCAGAGACAGAGTGGGGAGCAGAACAGGCAGATCGATGAAGTACACTGCTGAGGGGAGCAGCGGGCAGGTCAGGAGAGGTCTGCCACGCTATGTGGATCACCTCTGGGGCAGGTGGGGATCAAACTCATGCGGAAGTGGTTTAAGCTTCTTTGTGCTGTGCTTTAACCCGCTGCACCACCAGGGAGGGCCTATTTTTTTTTTAAATTATTTAAAAGATTTATTTGTCTATGCATACAAGAACTGAGGTTCAGGGAACAGGGGTGTGAGGGTTCACAGAGACAGGGTGGGGAGCAGAACAGGCAGATTGACTGAAATACACTGCTGAGGGGAGCAGTGGGTGAGACAGGAGAGGTCTGCTGTGCCACACTCAGCACTTTAAAAACAATGCTAATATCACAGAGTTGATTTTTGGGCCCTCCTTGGTGGTGCAATGTGTTAGGATGCAGCACTGTAAACTAACCTCAACTGCTTCAGCGTGTATTCAACCCCTGCCCCAGAAGTGATCCACATGGCACTGCAGACCTCTCCTAACTGCCCCACCCCCACTTGGGGACTGTTCCCCTCAGCAGTGTACCTCATCCATCTGCTTGTTCTGCTCCCCACTCTGGTAGGGAATCCTCTCACGGCCCCTGCACCTCTGGCCTGTACCCCAGTTCTGTATGCATAAGTAAATCTTTAAAAAAAAAAGTTGATTTTTTAGAGCAGTTTTTGGTTCATAGCTAATTGAGCAGGAATTTCAGAGAACTCCTCCATGCCTCTCCACCCCACACAGGGGCATAGTCACTGCCAGTGCAGATGTCCTCCACCTGGGGAGTTTTCTGTTGCATATTTTGTGTTATTCTTTGTCCTCTGGAAACTTGATGTCTTTTTGCCCTCTCACATATGATAATACTGCTCTGTCTCAGGTTGAAATGCTTCGATCATGTAACTATTATACTAAATTAAAGGTTAGCAGGAGTGGATGAAAATAAACCTTGGACCAGCAGACCTTTGGGACAAAAGAAGTGGGAGCAGTGTTCAAATGATCTGCATGTTTTGCTAGAATTGAGGTTGAAAAAGCACTAGTGCTAAAGGAAATGAGATGACATCCTGAGAATAATCTGGATCTCTAGAACTTCTAGTCTAACTTATAAATGATCATCTATCGATGTGAAAAAGCATGCACCTATTTGTTTGACAGCTACATGTAATTAGATGTGTTATAATGGACACACATAGATAAAAAATTCACATATGGATGCCCCTGCAGGTTAACACACATGTATACATGACATCTCATATATTTATAATGCAGAAAATTAACAGTGACTTTTTCTTATACACAGGTTAGATACACTATTATGTTTTCCAGATAATTAATATCTTCTGTCGGTATTTAACATGATTTGATTTCCTTTAAAGATAGCTAATGAGATAAAAGCAGGCACTAGGAACCAGTTAAATCAACTACCTAATCTTGCCCATAAAACATTAAACAGAAAAGAGGCATATGCAATTAACAAATGGCTTTGATGTGACTGAATAGCCTGTTCTCTGCATCACCAACATTGTGGGTCTAAGTCCCAAATGACTCTGTCGATCGAAATGTGCTGGGAGTAGTGTTAACAGCACACATTTTCTCAGGTAGTTCACTTCACTTGAGGGTGGCATTCCTATTTGACTCAGGAAAACTCAGGACTGGACAAAGTGTGGAGATGGGAGGGAACAGGGAGAAGCTACCCCATCGTCCATCTGGAAGCCACTTATCTCCTTTCTGAAAAAGACAAAAGAGGACACACTTCTAACTGGGTTGCATTCCTAGTAGGATGTGAAATTGCAGACCCAGTCAGGATCCAGTTCGTATTCCCAAGAAAAGGTTAGTCATGGGCCCACGTAAAGTGGATCTGATGAACTCAGGCAGAGAAACTCACTTACAAACTTAACTGTCTGCTTGACAAAGTCCAGGGGGCATCCAGAATGTGACTGAGAGAACATACCTTCTCTGTCCTAATGGCACAAGTGTGACTATGGGCAAAGTCAGATAGAACAAGTGAACATAAAGAAAAAAAAAATCCTCCATATGTAAATGCTCATTGAGGAAAGGAATCTATTTTGTTTTAATATGTGCTGGTCACAGTTTTGTCTTATATAGGTCATCTTATTGAATCATCCCAAAAAATGGGAAGGAGGTATTATTTTATTCAGTCAATTAACAGTGAAGAAACTGAGGCAAGGAGAGGTTCGGCAACTTGCCCAAGGTAACCAGGCAAGTGACCTAGGTAGATGGAGAGGGGATGGACGGTCAGCTTAGCCCAGTGCCCAAGCTCCTGACCACAGCTGCCACAAGGATTCCTAGTATGAAAAGACCTGCTGGGTACAAAGGGACAAGAAAAGAGTGACAGAATAGGGCGAAAATCACGTAGAATGTGTGCGTTTTGAAAAGCAGCTGGATTTGGGAGCATGCTGTGCAGATATTGAAAGTGGAGAGTTCTAGACATGGCCATGACCGGGAAAGTAACACTCTCAAGAAATGAGCAAGGAGAAGGGGAGACAGCCCAGCCAAGGACTGAGTACCAGTGTATAGCTTCTGGGTGCCAGGCAACTTGGGGACACCACTTTACTTATTTCTTTTGCCCCCTCTACACCATTTGGAGGTAAATATGAAACCTCCATTGGAAAAAATTGTTATGGACTTCTGCTTTTAAAGACAATTTAAAAAAATTTATGCATGCAAGAGCTGGGGTGTAGGCCAGAGGTACAGGGGGGGGCGGTGAGAGGGTTCACCTGAGTCAGGAGAGGTCTGCTGAGCCATGCGGGGCAGCGCCCTAACTGGTGATGGGACTCATGCCGTCCACTACAGGGACTGGCGGTAGTTTATGGTCACTTAACGGCACTGAGACTTACCCCTGGCACACCAGGGAGGTCCTGTTTCTGGTCATTTGAAACAGAGGACCTTCACAGGTATCCTCACAGGTGAGAAGGTATCTCATTGTGGTTTGATTTGCATTTCCCTAATGAAAAGCATTTTTTCCCATGTACCTGATGGCCATTTTTATCTCTTTAGAGAATTGTCTATGTAGTTCCTCTGCCCAGTTAAAATGCATATTTTCCTTAACTCACACTTTCACATCTAAAAATTATTTCTGAAAATATATTTGAATAAGTGAGCAAAATCCAAGAGCAAGTCATACCACAGCAAATCTAAGAGCCGATTACATAAAGTAACTTAAATGTTCATAGAGGATTGGCTCACTAAAGTCTGGTACATCTATGAGTAGAATGCTATAGCCACTTAAAAACATGATCCAAATGTAAGAGTGGCTTATGGTAGATTATTAAGAAATATAAAAAGTAAATTTTGATCCTGTTTTCCATGTATGTATCATATACAATAAGTAGATTTTGACCCTGTTTTCCATGTATGTATTACATACACAGATATATTTGTTTGGAACTGCATTTGACAAAATGTTAATCATAATCACTTCTAGGTATGTTCAGATAAATTTAAAAATATGTACTTGTTTACAGTTTTCCCAGAGTATTACATATATAATAAGCCTTTTAAAGAGTCTAAAAACAAAAATAGATGATCTGTTGAGCAGCGAGGGTGGAATGTCTAGGCTCCCATCGAGAAGTTCACAGGACTGAAAAATAGCAGTTCTGTTCTCAACCCCAGAGGTGAGTATACCTTGTCTGACACAATTCTCTTTTGTAGAGAGTAGTTAGTGTCTCACTGAAACTATACTTCATGCATTATGCTGCTCATCGGACTGATAAAGAAATGGTCATTTAAAGTACCTCTAATGAATAAACAGACACAATAATGGGACTAACATCTGAACCCCACCCCTCTGGACTGCTGGCCTTGACGGGCCTGTTGGAAGCTTGCACTATCCTTCTGACAGAGGTGATCAGCGCTCCATCAAGGCCTTATATTTGCTACTGAGAGAGATAAAGAATGGCATTAATTAGTTACTCAAAGATGTTCTTTGATCACTTAACTGAATTATGTTCTTTATCGTTACATTTAGACTTTTAACCTTTGGTATAGACTTATCTCTTTATTGAAAAACAGTCCACAGTCTATTCATAGTTAAGAAAATAAATTTTTCTCACATTCTGTAGGTCATTTTCAGTTATCTATGTAAAAAAAAATAATTTGACACTATGTGAAAATTATCTGCAATCACAAAATAGTGAAAGCCGCTTGAAAATTACATTCTTGGCAATTTTTTTTTAAAGATTTATTTATTTATTTGTGCATACAGAACTGGGGTACAGGCCAGAGGCTCAGGGGCGGTGAGAGGCTTCACCAGAGACAGAGTGGGGAGCAGAACAGGCAGATCGACGAAGTACACTGCTGAGGGGAGCAGCGGGCGGGTCAGGAGAGGTCTGGCTCGCCATGTGGTCTCCTCCGGGGCAGGCGGGAATCGAACTCATGCGGAAGTGGCTTCAGATTCTCAGTGCTGCGCTTTAACCCGCTGCACCACCAGGGAGGACCCGTTTCCATATTATTTATTAAGTGATTTGTCTTTTTGCCAATCAGGGGGAAATCACCTTTGGCATGTACTGAGCTTCCTTGTAAATTTGAATCTATTTTTGAATTTTCTGTTTTGTTTCTTTGATCTATCATTAGACTATTACCATACTCTTAATTCCTAATTAAAATTTAATGATAATTATTAATATATAATCATTTATATATTGTATCACATATAAATCAAAATTATTAGCACACAATAAAAATAACATTTGAATTACTTTTTTTTTTTAAAAGATTTATTTATTTGAGCATACAGAACTGGGGTACAGGCCAGAGGTTCAGGGGCAGCGAGAGGCTTCACCAGAGACAGAGTGGGGAGCAGAACAGGCAGATGGATGAAGTACACTGCTGAGGGGAGCCATACACATCCCTGCTATCTATAGTTTTATCTTTTGTGAAAAGGAAACTACTTGCTCTGTTTTTAAGTAGCATTATAGACAAGAAAGGTTTTACTTCTATATATCTGTTTTTTAACTAGATAATCTTGAATTCTCTCTGTAGTTTTTTAGTTGATTCACTTGGGGTTTTCAAGGCTAATCTTTATAATCTGTAAATAATGATACTTCTGCCTCCCCCTACCTAATATTTATGCTTATTCTCTCATCTAATTACATTGGTGAGCACTCTAAGAATAATCATTAAATAATTTGTGGTGATAACATATACTCTTGTCTTATTCTTGACTCTACTGAGATGATTTATAGGTTTTTACTAGTAAGTCTTTTGCTGGCAGTTAGTGACACAAGGGATATATACAAGTCATTTTTTAAAATATGTCACTTAAAAAGTTTTGTTTTATTACCATAATATTAAGATCTTTTAAAAAGTTTGGTTTTTATTGGGAGGGGGGGAGCAAATACTGAAATAACTGTGGTTTTAATTCTCTGACCTACTTAACAAGGTCTCAATATATTTTGGATTATTGAACTTTCTTTAGAAGTTTGGAATTAACCCCTCCCACCCAGTTGATTGTGTATGTTCTTTCGTGTTATACAGTAGAATATTCTGATGTAATTTTTGGTATTTTGCATCTTATTTATAAATGAGATTACTCTATAGTTTTTCTTTATGCAACTCTTTGTAATATTTTGGTGTTATCATGTTGATTTTGTAAGAACTTTCCTTAAGCTCTGGTACAGCTAAGTGATGCAACAACTGCAACGATGCATAAGAAGCCATCTAGTTTGGGCCTATGTGTAATAGTTTCTAAACCATTTTGTAGCAATTACCTAGATTTTCTATCACTAAGAAAACAAAATCTACAGTTTTACAGATTTGTAAATTTTAGGAAATGGTCCTTGCTACCATGTTTTCAAATTTGTTAGCACTGAATTATAAGAATTTTTAAGTTGAGGTTTGTTTTTTTCTCTTTGTACCATGAACATTTACTTTTAGAGCAAATAGGTTTGGTATGGTGTCAGTCTTCTTATGATATATTTTACAAATTTAATATTTCCTTCCTGCTTTCTTTGTCATTGTTGTTTTGCAATAGCAAAGATTGTCTATCTAGCACCTAAATATTGGGAACAGCCAAACATTAGGATTATTCTCTAAGTCTGTACTGTCACTTCAAACAGCACATGCAAGAGAGAGAGATTATAATGGGTGAGAATAGTTACGTTTGTTTATATTCTTGGGTGATGTTCCTTTCCCTTTGTTCACATTTTTACGGAAATGAATGGCATTTCACAAAAAACGTACATAACATATACATACTGTATACATTACTAAATACAATTTTATAAAAAGCTAACATTTCTGGGGTCTCCCTGGTGGTAAAAGGGGTTAAGCATAACACTATGAAGCTTCAGGCAGCCACTGCAGCACCAGTTCAATCCCCAGCCAGGGAGATGACCCACATAGCACTGTAGACCTCTACTATACTGTGTCAAGTGCTGCTCCCCTCAGCAGTGTATTTCAATCTACCTGTTCTGCCGCACCCCCAACCCCGCTCTTCTCTGGTGAATTCTCTCACCCCCTTACACCTCTGGCCTGTACCCCAGTTCTTAAATGCATAAATAGATAAATCTTAAAAAAAAATAGCTGGGCTTTCTTTGGTGGCACAGCGGGTTAAAGCACAGCACTAAGAAGCTAAAGTCATTTCAGCATGAGTTTGATACCCCGCCCAGAGGTGACCCACATGGCGTGGCAGACCTCTCCTGACCGGCCCACTGCTCCCCTCAGCAGTGTATTTTGTCAGTCAGCCTGTTCTGCTCCCCACTCTGTCTCTGGTGAATCCTCTCACTGCCCTTGCAACTCTGACCTGTACCCCAGCTCTGTGTGCATAAATAAATACATCTTTTTTTTTAAAAAAAAGCTAGCATTTCTACTTTCAGTTAAGCCTAGATATTTTAAGTGGGTACACAGTGATGCCAGACAAGTCAATGTTCAATGTACACTATGTTCAAACATACATACACATATATAATATATTCAAACACACACACATAATATATATGTATAATATGTAATATTATATATTATAATTATTATATGTATATAATATATATGTATAAAAGGACAGGTTTATTAGGAAAAGGATAAGAAAAGGAAGAAACTAATAGTCACAGGCAGGCAGGAGAGCTGCTAAATCTAAGTTGTTTATTTTCTTTTGTAACTTACTCCATAGCTAGATGTATTGGTTATTTGACGGTTGCTAGCCACTTTTCTAGGCACCTACAATACTTTAGAGAGCAAACCTGAGAAGTACATGCCCTCCTTAAGCTTACAGTTTAGTGGAAAAGTCAATTAATGGGCACTATAATCATGAAATGATAGTTTGTTCTAAATACAGAGATTCCACAGCCACACCAACTGGCATACTCATATACATGATATTGGGGCTGTAGCTCAGGAAGTCAGTGTGCAAAGAACACATTAGCAGGTGTTTGGGAGAGTTCCCAGGTGTCTGTGGGGTAGGATGGTCCAGGGGAAGCTTCTCTAGCAGAGGGTGCTAGTCAGGCTTCTCTCACGCTGGACTCCGCCCTGAGACTACTGGCTGGTTTTGTGACTGAAGGACTTTTCACACGTGCTTATCATGAATCCTCAGATGCAAGTGTAACTGTCATGCCTGAAAGAAATCTTTGGGACACAGTGTATCCTCTCTGGTAGGCTTTTTTTTTTTTTTTTAAGATTTATTTATTTATGCATACAGAACTGGGGTACAGGCCAGAGGTGTGGTCGAGGTGAGAGGCTTCATCAGAGACAGAATGGGGAGCAGAATAGACAGATCAACGGAGTAAAGTGCTGAGGGGAGCAGCAGGAGAGACAGGTGAGGTCTGCTGCGCCCTGTGGGTCACCTCAGGCCTGGGATTAAGCTCACACTGAAGCGGCTGTGGCTAGCTTGCAGCGCTGCATCCTAACCCATTGCGCCACCAGAGAGGGCCCTGATAGGCTTTTTTTTTTTTTTTAAGATTTATTTATTTATGCATACAGAACTGGGGTGCAGGCCAGAGGCTCAGGGGCAGTGAGAGGCTTCACCAGAGACAGAGTGGGGAGCAGAACAGGCAGATCGACGAAGTACACTGCTGAAGGGAGCAGCGGGCGGGTCAGGAGAGGTCTGCCATGCCATGTGGTCACCTCCGGGGCAGGCGGGGATCGAACTCATGCTGAAGTGGCTTTAGATTCTCAGTGCTGTGCTTTAACCCACTGCGCCACCAGGGAGGGCCCCTGATAGGCTTTTAACTGAGAGAAATGTCTAGACATCTTCACCTACTTCTCATATGTGTGTGATTTTGTGGCTTCATGGAATGTTTCTTGGTGTCCCCCAGGTAAGAAAACTGACTCCATGATTTGGGGGATAGAAACAAATTTAAGGGTAATTGGTCTGGCTTGGGGAGGCACTCTGGCATAAACCTGCAACCCTTTAAAAAGTAGTTTTAAGACGAATTTTCTGAAATTATGCCAGTAGAATAGAAAGTTTGGGAAAGGCTGCCTGGTCTTCAAGGCCAGTTAACTATCAGCATCTCCCCTGAGGCTTCATATCAACACTCCGCAGGTCCATTTATAACCTGTACTTTGAATCTGATTAGTTTAATAATCACGCTTCACATTTTTATGCCATGTGGCACCTTCCTTGGGATGAGTTTACTGTGTTTTACAGTCATTACCCTAACAACCCTCATGCTGGGGTGGTTGGGGGTGGTGTGAAATATATCATTTATTTTCTAGAAAGGACATGATGGCACAAGGAAGTCACAGAATTTGAGCAATACTGCACAGAAGTTGGGAGGGGCTGGAGACAGAGACAGGTTTCGCAAACAGGTTTGTGCTGCTCCGGCCTACAACCCTTACCTTCCCTCCACATGACAGAGTGGAGGTAAATATAGGCTGGGAGGAAGGAGCAGATGCTGACACTGAATCAGCCGAGGTGGTGGGATCTGATCATGAACTTCTTATCACTGTAAGCGTGTGTGTTTCACGCCTGATCTTCTGCAGAGTACAAAGTTGCCAGAGACTGAGAATCCCAGGAAATGCTCTGCTTGGCTCAGAGGAGGTGCAAAGCACATGGTTGTTGGAGGAAAGGAGGGATAGAGGGAAGAAAGAAGGGAAGTGAGATCACCCCATCTTCAAGGACTGGAGTGCCCACTGGAGTGGACACAAGCCGACTTGCTGTCTGTGTAAACTGCACTAGCCATGGAGAAAGGAGGGGTTCGGGAGCAAGGAAGAGGAAAAGAGAGATTATCTTTGGAAGTTCCAGGCGGGAGTAGATTTGTGGTAGAGGGTATAGCATGGGAAGGAGTGAGAGGATTCACCAGAGACAGTGGGGAGCAGAACAGGCAGAGCTACTGAAATACACTGCTGAGGGGAGCAAGGGGTGAGACAGGAGGTCTGCTGTGTCATGTGGGTCAGCTCCCTGAAAGGGGATGCGAGGGGATTGAACTCAGGATGCAGTGGCTGCAATAGCTTCACAGTGCTGACACTTTAACACCTGAACCACCCACCAGGGAGGTCCCTGAAGTGCATTTTTCATTGAAGTGGGTTTTGTGAGGTTAAATAAAGGAATTGTTTCTTTTAATAGATATTGTTGAATACCTGTGAACTACTAGACCATAAGGTGGAAAGGATCCAAGGGAAACTAGATTTTGAGGCTAAGAGAGTGATGCCACTCAGAAAGAAAGCATGCATTTTGGGAATGTTAAATTTTGAATGTGGACTAACTTAAGGGCACAAATCTCAACATGCTCATTTATTTTGTTTATATTTATACTGAGTTAACTTTGGTCTACCACACTGTATATGATTTAGGATCTCCTCCCCAGGTTTTGTTCCCACACAACATCCGCCACCAAGACCCCCACAGTCCTCCCCCTTATTCCCTCCCCACTTTGCTTTCTCCTCCCCCTCCCACTTTGACAGCCTCCTTCTACCACCAGATTTGGGGGGGGAGGTGTTTGTTATTGGTTTGTCAGCACATTTATTTTGAGACTTTAAGTATGCTATCTTAAAGGTGAGATTGAGTTCATAAGTGTTTTCTATTATCATTGAAATGGTATTCTTTTTTGTTTGCTTGTTTTTCCATTTTGACTCATCTTTAGTTAGTGAAACATATAGGGACTTGTCATTGTTGCTTTAATAATTTTATTTTTACTATTATTTGTTTCTAAATAAATATCTCTGCTCTACTTCTATCTCCATACCCAGCAAAAAATTTTTTCCTAACAATTTTCTTCTGAGTTGGATTGAACAATCAGTATTATACATTTTGAAAGGAATTATTACTATCTTTGGATTTTTAACATCTTTTGGAATCAAAACTCTTGTCTTATTTAGTTTGTTCCTTCTCCTGAACAAAACAAGAAAAGTAAAAAGTTTCAAAAAGTGAAATCTCCTTTTTTGCCATATCATGCTGGCTTCCAGTGAGAGGTCGATTAACAAAATCAGAAGAAAAATAGTAACTCAACATGACAACCTTCATAGGGGATCTCAGGTTACTAGAAGGTGATTTCCATCATCCACCCTTGGGGTCTGAAGAGGTTGAGGGGAAGCTTGTTCTAGTTCTAGAGTTTGGGAACACTTCAGATTGTGAAGACTCTCCAGGAGGAGATGAACAGGGAGCAGTACTATGCACTAGAGCAGAGAACAGAAGCTATAGATTTGCAACCTAAGTGTAGATGTGATGGAGACAAGAACCTGAATTTTCCACATTTCACGTATCTCAAATTACAGCAACAGGGGAGAATGTTTAGAAAAGAGATTGACAGTATTTTCTGAAGTTCATCCCCCATTTATTACCTTTCCATCTAATGGAGAGTCTGACAGAGAATGAGGTTCATATCAAATTCCTATTTTTTCTGTTCTCTCTTTGAACAGTCACAGTTTAATTTGGGCACATGCATTATCAGACATCTGTTTTAATTACAGCCATTGTTAAGGTAGTTAATCAGTTGTCGTCTCTCACCAGCCAAAATCCTGTATTGCTGAATTTTCGTACAATCAAAGATACAATAAATATAAAAGGAATTCTTGTATATCAGTGTGAAAAAAAAAATGCATACAACTTCTTTGCTCACTGATGCAACCAAAACACCCAGGAGTTATTATAATGTGCATTCCCCTGACACAGACTTTTATTTCATGCAAATGACTGTGATTAAGATTCAAATACATTTTTTTCCATTTTCACACATTACTTAATCAATGTGAAGTACTGTGTAAAAATTGCATCTCTTCATAACAGTGATTTTGACCAAGTCAAGTGTTGCTCCTAGAATTATAATCCAGACTTGTGATTCAATTATCATTTAGAGACTTTCTAAATTCAAATTAAGTTCCCTCTTTTCCCCTCCTTTCAACACTGTAAACTTAATATCAGTATGGATCATTTGTAAGGTGTGCTCAAAATAACTTTCTACTGAGGGGCCTCCCTGGTGGTGCAGGAGTTAAAGGCGCAGTGCTATCCAGCTATGGGTAAACACTGCAGCAGGAGTTCAATCCCTGGGCAGGGAGCTGACCCACAGGGTGCAGCAGACCTCTCCCGTCTCATCACTGTTGCTCTCAGCACTATGTCATTTCAGTAGATGTGCTTGTTCTACTCCCCACTTTGGTGAACCCTCTCATCTCCTGCACTTCTGGCCTACCCTCAAGTTCTTGTATTCATAAATAAATAAATCTTAAAAAATAACTTTCTACTGAGAGGAAATACACAATGCCATGGGTGAATTTTTCCTTACTTGCAAAAAAGCACAGCAATCAATAATAACTGGCCATTAAAATGTATGAAATGCACAAAACACAGTCCATTTTCCCATTTATGTTACATTTAGCTTTTAGGCTGAATAATACTGATGCTCCCTAGCCTACTTATCTATTTTAACTTATTGGAACAGTTGTACAAACCACCATTTATAAGTTAAAAAAGAATTCATAGAATACTTAAAGTTTGGCTTCTCTGTTGGATATTCAAAAGCACATTCTTATGGGAACCAACAAGGAATGCATAAAATAACAGGTTTCCAGAGGCCAACAAAACATCTCTCATACAACCATAAAACATTGATCTATTTACAGTTTATCTGCATCCAAGCCAGAGGCTGAATCTTGTCTCACTATTGTCTGTAACTGTCTCTTTCTTGCTCATCTTACATTCCATTTATAGTCAAGAAAAAGTTAAATTTTGTCAATGATGAACTCTGGGTTATGGCTAAATACTATCACATTATTTTTTCTTAAAATATGCTATTTAGCCTATGAGTTGAAAATGAAATCTGATTTTTAAGTGTTTTCCTCCTTTCTACTGAAAATTCACCTAAAATTCCTCTTTGGGCCCTCCCTGGTGACGCAGTGGGTTAAAGCACAGCACTAAGAAGCTAAAGCCACCTCAGCATGAGCTTGATCTCCAGCCCAGAGGTGGCCACATGGCGTGGCAGACCTCTCCTGACCCTCCCGCTGCTCCCCTCAGCAGTGTACTTCGTCGATCTGCCTGTTCTGCTCCCCACTCTGTCTCTGGTGAAGCCTCTCGCCACCCCTGAGCCTCTGGCCTGTACCCCAGTTCTGTAAGCATAAATAAATCTTTAAAAAAAATTCCTCCTTTGGCCCTCCCTGGTGGCGCAGTGGGTTAAAGCACAGCACTAAGAAGCTAAAGCCACTACTGCATGAGTTCGAATCTCGCCGGCCCTGGAGGAGATCCACATGGCGAGGCAGACCTCTCCTGACCCGCACACTGCTCCCCTCAGCAGTGTACTTCATCGCTCTGCCTGTTCTGCTCCCCACTCTGTCTCTGGTGAATCCTCTCACCCTCCACATCTCTGGCCTGTACCCCAGTTCCATATGAATAAATAAATCTTTAAAAAAAATTCCTCCTTTTGTATACAATTCCAATGAGGTGGAATTGGGACACTTTAGGATAAAATATGGGCTGGGGGAAGAGGTGAGTTGAATCAAGACTCGGTTGGGTCCCCATGTCTAACTTCCAATTTCCCCATTCCATAGCAACAGGATTCTTTCTGGGCACATGGCTACCCAGAATGAAGGTTACATTTCCCAATGTAGCTCTTGTTCATGATCCTTTATATAGCTCTTGTAAGCAGTAGTTAAACCAATATTATGTGCTAGACAACAGAATATAAGCAGAGTAGAGGTCCAGCACTTTTTATCCCCAATCCCTGGGGCCAGACAAGGTTTACAATTCAGACATTTTCAGATTTTGAAGTGATATCATGCACATATTGCCTAGTGTGGAAAATCTTCAAAAGAGTTGGGCAGCACTTAACTATCAATTGTAGCAAAGTATAATATTATTCACTCAGAGGGCGGTAAATAAAGAATGTGGCTTCCTGGCAATTCAAGTCATACATTGCCTTCAAATGAGTCTTTGTTGAAAATTTAAGGAAAAACTGGATCCTACAGCAACTTCTAGTAACTGTAGAGACAGCTACAAATATCCCTTGACCTTTATTCCTTCCTACATCCCAAACCCCAGAATGTGATGCTTCCTTAGAACTGTAGGATTATGATTATAAAGACAAACTAAATTACCCTAGTTGTTTTTTCCTCAAAGAAATTGCTATTTTTAGATGTGAATATTGTTATGTTTTGCTCCATAATTATTGAACACACATTATGCTAAGTATTGCATTTAATTCTATGGTCAATTCTTTACTGGTAAGAAACAGTTATAGGAAATCTATATAATTTAACCAAGACCCATCACCAGTGCACAGCAAATTTAGGATCTAAGACAAGTCTGATGCCAGAGTATCCGTGTTTTTCCATGTTGCTATAGTCACTACATTAAAAAATGATGGGGATTCATTATAAATTCTTGAGTCAAGACCAACACTTGGGTCAAACCCTGTGGTTTTAGAATTGCAAGTTTAGGTGCCTTGTTAAGACACTGCTTTCTCCTCTTGTTGGGAATTTTTCACTTTAGCTTGGCAATTTTTCACTTGGAATTAGCCAGCTTTCTAACCGTGCCAAAAATGGACACCCACAACAGTTTTATAACCACAATGACATTATAACGCAAGGCATGGCTCACAGCGGCTTACAGATACTATTACTTCACAGCCAGAAGTTCTGACCAGATTAAAGGCAAATATAAATTTTGGAAAGCTAGTCATCATATCATCTTGGTGGCTTTTGTGGGTCTCACCTATATCTCCTTTGAGTCGTCACACATTCTATAGCTGGTAACTATTTTTTTTTTTTTAAAGATTTATTTATTTGTTCATACAGAACTGGGGTACAGGCCAGAGGCTCAGGGGCGGCAAGAGGCTTCACCAGAAATAGAGTGGGGAGCAGAACAGGCAGATCGACGAAGTACACTGCTGAGGGGAGCAGCAGGCGGGTCAGGAGAGGTCTGCCACGCCATGTGGTTACCTCTGGGGCAGGCGGGGATCGAACTTATGCAGAAGTGGCTTTAGCTTCTCAGTGCTGTGCTTTAACCCGCTGCGCCACCAGGGAGGGCCTAGCTGGTAACTTTGTACCATTAATACTGGAATACCCAAGGAGCTTACAGTCTAATAACAAAGCAACCCCAGGTCAAACCCAAGATGTCTTTCAAAGTTATAAATGTTAGAGTAAGCTGTAGTAGTCACCGATCACTGACATTACATTATTGGCCTTTTGAACACAAGTATCCCAGAAAATATTTAACTATATAGTTAACAACAGGGAAAGGAGATGCTAGTGGAAGTGGTTTGACTGCAGAGAGATATGTGTATGACTAAAGCCTGTGCAGTTTTGTATCTGTGGCCTCAACTCAACAGAGTAGCTGGCTTTCAAGTATTCCTGTGGCAGATATGGTAACATGTGAACCATTGTTAAATCCAGGTGATTAGCATATAGATAGTCATATTATTTCCCCTACTTTTGTATAAGTTTGACAATTTCTTAATAAAAAGTCAAAAAAACAAGAGGGAAAAACAATCTAAATCGTAATTTTAAAAAATTGTCTCTCAGACTGCTTTATTTATGTGAACTTATCCAGGCATTTAGCCCTGCCCTTGCTGGCACAGTTACTACTAAGCATGGGTGACCTACTCATTTAAAATCAATTCAGGATAACCTATTCAAAAAATTTAGTCCCTTAGGTGCACTTGTCACATTTGAAGTACTTAGTCATTACTGGTTATATATATATTTTAAAGTATTTATTTCTTTGGCAAAATATGCATAACATCAGATTCCCCATTTTTAAGTGTACAGTCCAGTGTCATTAAGCACATTCATACTGCTGTGCAGCCTTCACCACTATCCATCTTCAGAACCTTCAAAAATTACATGCTTTTTATTCAACAACTTTGTATTATGGCAATATATATGTATATGTATATATTTACATATATAATTCAGGAACATATTAAGCACCTATGGAGTTTGGTACCACTGCCGATTCCCAAATTTCTCTGAAAATATTGATTTGCTACTTATATATCATTCTGTTGATTGCAAACAGATAAGAGGCAGCAAAAACTTAAGGCATGGGGAAATTCTAAATTGTGTATATATATATTATTCATTTATATATTTATATATATTATATATAGACTGCCCTTTTTTCTGGAAATGGAGTATAGGGGATGCCATTGTTGAAGTGTAGCAGACTTCACTCCTCCTCTCAGTACCCCACCTCTCTGTTCCACTTGAACATAATGTGAGATGCACAGATCTACTGAACACAGACACTGGTCCAGACAACAAATAGATGTGGAGAATCCACCAGGAGCCAGGCACTGTGTTGTTGATGGGACCTAAGGATGAGCAAGATGGGAAAGGTTCTTATTTTTATGCAGCTTCTTACTAGTGTGGAAAGATAATCCAATGACTAACCAACACACAAATAAACCAAAAAGCGATGACAAATCCTGTAAAAAATATAAAACAGGGCAATGTAATGGAGAGTCCATGAATATATCTCAGTGTTCGAAACCTCACTGTCTCTAAATTAAAGGACATTCTCAGTTATAAATCGCCCAAACACAATGAATCACAAAATTCACCAAGAAAGAAACCTGGGTTCTACTGTCTTTGCCAGTGCTGCTCTGGTAGGTCCCTCTCACCTATTTGCTGCATAATCTTGGGTCACACAAATTTGATATTGTTCAGGTGACTCACTCCTTATCTTTATAATTAAAAAAGAAAACCACTGTAACTTCTGGATAAGATATTTATCCAGATGGGTGCTGTATTGAAACTGGAACCCCAGGCTTTAAATGAATAAAGGAAAAAATGGAAAATATTTGGGAGGAATAAAGCTCTCACTCTGTCAGGCCACTTTGCCCACTGTCTGCAATTGTCTCCTCAAGTCCAGTCACGATTTGGTGGAATGCAGGCTATTATTTTCAACTTTTTCTCTGCTGCAGGGACAATGAAGTTTCTCAAATTTCACTTCTAGTCCAGAGGCAAACACTGACTTGAGCACGAAGAGGGACATGGACATAGGGGGAAGGTGACATGACATGAGGTAGCACAAGTTCCTTCCTCTCAGGAAGAAATAAACCAAAACGTTTCCTATGTTCTTGTAAAGTTCACCATATAAATTCTATCTACCTCCATTTGTCACTGCTTGGGAGAAAAATAAATGTGTGACAAGAAATAGTTGGTTCTCATTGGCTAAAAGTTCAAATTAGTGAAGCAAGCAAGGTTATAACAGTCAACCTAAAAGGAAATAAATCCATTCAGCATTGTTGAAGAGAGCTGTCCGGGCAGGCCCTGGGTTCTTGACTATAAAACCTTAATCATTTTCAAGCCTTCATGAGTATCCTGCCTCTTATCTATACACTTCTGTCAACGTTTCATTTTTAAGATCTATTGACAGCCTTGAAGACAGCCAAGGGCAAATAGTAATTTATACAGGAGGGCCAAAATGTATTTTTCAAGTGCTCTGCTTTTTGGGTGATTCTGAAGGAGGTATGATGTGATTTGAATGTATTTTTACTGAGTGTTGTAGTGTGATGGTTAATATTTATTTGTAAGTTTTCCTAGTTGGCATGATATTTCAACTTTCATGTATCTTTTAATTTTTAGAAAAATAAATCACTAAATTCAATTTCTTAGGCTGAGAGCATCGACTGAACACCTGCATCATCCTTCACTGAAATTCCTAATGCTCTCTCAGCATCAGTGAGAGCAAAACCTAGCTATCAATTATGTGTCCACTGTGCACCTAGCCCTGGTGCTCAGAGCTTACCCCATATCATCCCACATAATTCTCATGACATCCTTCAAGTTAGTATTGTGGAAATTAGGAGTTAGAGAAATACAATATTCGGCAAACACAAGAAACAGCAACTCTGTATTATGTCCAAGGTTGGCAGTGAAGTCAGGGAGCCTTGGGAGTATTTAACCTATCATAATTACATCAGAATTACTTTCTCCAAGCCAGTCCCAATGCACCTTTCATCCAAGTAAGGGCTGTGTGGTTGCTAAGCCAAGGAGATTCTAATCCCAGGAAGACATTCTTGGTCCTGATACAACATATACAATGACACTATCAAATTCCTGTTTATCCAATGTCCATCATTTTTGGAACATTAGATTCACTTTTGTCACTTAAATGACAAAAGGGATGCAGGAGACATGGAAGAACCAGAGGCAGGATGCAGCTTGAGATGGCTAAATAAGACCAGTCCCATTTTTTTCACACGCATTTGTTTTCTAGTCTTGAGTCTTAAAATGGCTTCCTTGGTCTAAGAAAATTACCTAGTTTCTCTGAGCCAGAATTTGTTGAATGTAAATTGTGAGACTTCACTTATTGACTCTCCAGCCTCTGTAATTATTAAATCTGATGAGTCCATAGGTCTCACCTTCTAAAAATTTATAATCCAGGGAGCTGATGAAACAGATTTAATATTTAGAATTAAAAAAAAAAGATTTATTTATTTATACCTGAATTGGGGTACAGACCAGAGGTGTGGGAGGTGAGTGGATTCACCAGAGACAGGGTGGGGAGCAGAACAGGCAGAGTGACGAAGTACACTGCTGAGGGGAGCAGCAGGGGAGACAGGAGAGGTCTGCGGTGCCATGTGGGTCAGCTCCCTGACCCTGGCTGGGGATTGAACTCTTGCTGAAGATAGCTTCATAGTGCTTGTTCTAACCATTATGCCACCTGGGAGGGCCCTAGATTGCTTAGGTGATCTGAATATAAGGTCACCTTTTGTTATGTTAATGCCGTGACCTTTCAGAAAGCACCAAAGGACAAAGCTAGTGGCCAGTGGAGCCAACCAAGTGATTAGAGGGCTGGACCTGCCAGTCCTCCACTTTAAAGTTGAGTCAATCCCCAGTGGCCAGTGAGTTAATCAGTTATACCTATGGAGTGAAACCTCCATCCTGTGGAGGTTTAGGAAGAATGCATGTCTGCAGTGGGCTTGGACTGTCCCTTCCCACACACTTTGTTCTATTCTTCTCTTCCTTTGTACTGTCCCTGAATCAGATCCATTTATAACAAGCCAGTAACATGGTAAGTACGCTTTACTGAGTTCTGTGAGCTACTTTAGAAAATTAATTGAACCCAAAGAGGAGGTCATGGGAACCTCTGATTTATGGCCAGGTAACACCCTGGACTTGTATCTGGTGCCTGGAGCTCAAAAAAGGGGTTATTGGAACCTCCAAACTCTAGTGGGTCAGTCAGATGCCTAGGAGATACCCTTGGTTCTGGACAGGCACCTGAAGCGGCCACGTGGGAGGTAGAGGTCGGGCGCTGTTCTGTCGTTAGGAACTCAACCTGTAGACCTAATGCTGTCTCCCAGTAGAGAGTACCAGAACACTTTTGCATACAGGACACCTACCTGGTGTTCTGCTCATGTCTTGTTTTACACGTGGGCATTCCCCCATATTCAGAAATTTTGTCTCAGAACGAACCGCACACCACAAGAGTCAAATGCATAACAAGAGTGATTACATGAATAAACACAGAAATAAATTTCTTAAAACAACAGTATATATGTAACATCCAGCTTCTTCCAATGTTTAATTTCAGGTCTCATTTTTATATTATTTCTCCCCAGGGGCACATCTAGCTTTTGACTGAAATCTTTTTTTTTTTTAAAGATTTATTTATTTATGCATACAGAACTGGGGTGCAGGACAGAGGTGCAGGGGCGGTGAGAGGATTCACCAGAGACAGAGTGGGGAGCAGAACAGGCAGATCTATTGAAGTACAATGCTGAGGGGAGCAGTGGGTGAGACAGGAGAGGTCTGCTGTGCCAACTGGATCACCTCTGGGGCGGGGGATCAAACTGGCACTGAAGAGACTGTGGCTGGCTTGCAGTGCTGCCTCCTAACCCATTGCACCACCAGGGAGGGCCCTTTGCCTGCAATCTAAGGGCTCTTCCTTACCAAGAATTAAAAATTGCAAGTATAAGATTTGGTCCAGCACAGTTGAAGGGGCCTGTGCAAGGGAGGAGACCAGTACTTGCTCTTTTCCTTTTTAATTTGTAGCCATCTTAATAGGGGCCAGGTGGGATCTCATTGTGATTTCACCTGATTATGCAATACTATATGCATTGGTCATGCTCATTTATTTTTCTTACCTTAGATTATTATCTGAAAGTCAACAAAGGCAGGACCACTTCTGTTATATTTACTTCTAGATTTCAGCATCCAAACTGTCCCTGTCACATGCATTCTGTCGAATAAATGAATGCACAGATGGCCTCCTCATAGAACTCTATGACTGTCACTGTTCATTTATGTGTTCTAATGATGGAAGCTTAGAGTAGAAAATTTAGGATGGAAGCTTCAAAAGGCCAGAAACTAGAGGTGGGGGCAGACATGATGAAGTAGTCATTAAACTTGCCATTAACTGCTGAATGAAAAACTGCTGAAACCTTTCTCAGAGAGAACCCAAGAACCCCACTCACTGAACCTCATCACTAAGATCAATGCTTGAACAACGGCACATGAATTAGGTAACAAGTCCACAACTGTCTGCATCAGGAATCAGAAAAATCCTTCTGTTGCCTTGAACATTATCTCAGAACTTCTAAACGTGAAGCCCAAACATAATTTGAATAAGATGTGTCGTCGTCATAAAAGATGTACATATACCTCAGTAATTAGAATTGGAATTCAAAGCGAATCAATGAATGCTTTTCAAAAAACTGCATGGGCAACTGCAAGCTGCTCTCTTCTCAAGCCGCAACCACTGAAGTTGCCTCGTGCCAAGTGCAAACAAGAACAAAAATATCGCACTGCGATGTTGGAGAGAGCCAAGTCACAGAAACCCAAGTCATAAATCACTAAGTCAAGTTGGTTTGATCACAGCACTAACTTTCCATGTATAACTGTAGGGAGACCAAAATGGCATTTCATAAAGTGAAATCTGAAAAATTACTGAGTCATTCAGAACAGTATGTGCTCTTAGCTCCACACATGGCTTCTGTACATTTACAAACACACAATTTCACAACTGAAAGCTTGCAGCGATTCCGTCCCTCACTGCTGAGAGCCAGTCCTAGATGGAGGGATTGTGGAAATGGCCTGAGGAGCAGCAGCTCAGGAACGGGAACTGTGTGCAGCCTGCACCATGGCGAATTGCAAAGCACACTGCAGCAGTCACCCGCCCTCCTGGCCACCACCCGCTTGCATCCGATCTGTTTGCTAATGTTGCAAATGCAAACCAAATCATGTCTATTGTGCAGTCTACCTCTGTTCCTGTCACTCTCTGAGTTACTAAACCCAGTTGCATAATGATAATATTTTGAAATCACGAAGTTTGTATCTGAAGTACTCAGGGTGTTTTAATAAATGGTCAAGTTAACACCTGTAAAGGGAGCAGAGAGTGGGATGAGCTCCTGAGTGTGTAAAGCAGACAGAAGATGTGCTGACGACAGCTGGCATAGCCAGAGGCAGATGGGCCTGAAAGCATCCTGGTGGAGCTTTAGAACCCCAAACCTGCATAGGTGCCTCCCCAGGGGTCTGAGGGAGAAGGAGTAATTTGTAATGGCATATTCTTTTATCTACAGAATCTCCGAAATTGCATAAGGTCTTCCAAAACCTGCTTCACTCAGCCTCTGCTTTCTCTAGTCTTTCTCAGAATTTTGGGGACATGCTGACTGTGAGCCATTTTCTACAGAGAAACAGAAACATCTACAGAGCCCCTAAGAAGGCTAGGACCAAGCCTCTCACATTGCTTGGCCTGATAAGCATTGGCTATATCAAATTTAGTAGGTACATAAAGCACATTGTTGCAAAGTGTGTGTGCGAATGTGTGTCTACTACTCATTTGGAACACTCGGCTTTAAGTGTTAAGAATTTACCAAAAAATGAAAAAGTGAATGGTGTTTTACTCAAGAAACCTCTGTGGGTAACTGGAAGTCCGCCTATGAGGACCAGTGGCAAGGGACCCAGGGAAAAACCTGTGTTTTTGTTGGATGACTATATAAAATGACGAGGGCAGCAACTTCCTCTGTTGTTATTTTTGGCACGCACAACAACATGTTCTGTTTTACTTACTGGCAACTAAAAAGCTAAAATCAGAGACTTTAAGATGGACAGTTATTTCTACCCAAATGTTGCTTCAATTCAATTAGATTTGTGCAAACCACTTTGAATGTGCAGCAAATCTCTTTGCACAAAGTTAACTAATTGGGGTCAGAAGTGAAACCTTTTAAATGGCCGGTGGCTGCCATTCACACAAAAATGCCAGTGCTGCCCTCTGGACTTTGAAATTCAATCTGAGAAGAAACATCTCTGCTGTGAGAAGACCTACTAGTTTACCTCAAGCTAAATAGTGTGAGTGCTCTCAGGTGAGGCCTCTAAGTGATGTGCGGAAAATGCTTAAAATAATCAATTTCTTACAGGTGCTTTACAAAATACCTCATCACACAGAATAGGCTACAGCGTCCTTCAGTCCCAGGGTCTGTACCCAGCACCTCTTTGCAATCCCGGTGAGTGGCTCACTTTTTAAGGTCTTAACAATAAAACCTGACCCTCCCGTTTTAGACCCTGTCATTCGTCTGTTGGACAGGAACTTGGTGGGTATTTCATATTTCTTTTCTTTCAGCCCTGACAGTCGCATTAGCAGGGAAATTCAAAAGCAAGCAGAACACTGGCATAGCTAATTTCGTCTAATTAGGACAGCGGAAGGCGAGAGTCGTACTTCAGAGCTTCCCACGCCCTCCTGTGTCTCCACCTGATCGTTTTGTCCAGCAGCAAACCCAGGAGGCACTTCCAATTACATCATATCCTCTTCAAACACCAAACCACTCAAGCTAATTTTATCCTATTAAACAGACTGAAGGATCCAGAAGAAAGGTTCTCTCCCCCCTCCCCAAAAGCTTCAATTACCAGGGTCCCTGATTATCATGGCTCCAATCCTATGTGCACTGCTAAATACTTTTTTTGCTTAGCATTGCCTTCCTGATTCAGATGAAAAGCAAATATTATGAGCATGTTTTTACAGCTCTACTAAGTGACATTAGGACTAAAACTGAAAAGAACGTACCCTGGTGATTGGCATGATTAATCAAAGTCAAGTTTGAAGTTTCCAAACACACTGGAATCACAGAAATCTTAGTCCCTCTGTGAATAGAAACATTCAGAAAAAGCACTAACGATTTCTTTCCTCTCTCTCCTCTCTTTTTCTCCCCCTCCTTCCTTCTTTCCCTTCTTTCCCTACTTTCTTCTTCCCTCCTCTCTCCTTTCTGACATCCCTGCCTTTCTTGCTTTATTTCTCTTTCAAGAGCAATCAAAAATAAATTACTAAGGAAATTTGTGACTCATGATACTAAGTATGGAATAAATAATGTGACCATGGGAGGAACTGTAAGGAGGATGGAAAGATGAATAACAACAGCCATTCATCATGGCCTACTTCTTAATAGCAGACAAAATTGTAAATAGTAATTTTTTTTGATGATTCTTATACATAAGAGTAACTGCTGCAGACTTTGCACTTTTAATTTCCAAACCCAAAATCAATTTTCCATTTAATTTTGATCTTCTGGAAGTCTTCATCAGAAAAATTTTAATGTATTTAGTTCTGAGTACAATGAGTAGAACAATTCTTATTTTGCATGTAAATTCCTTTCCAACTTGTAAATTTACAATTGTGAGTCAAATTAAAACATTGAATTCTTCTTCATTCTTTCTTGGAAGATTTATAAAAATAATTTTTAAAAAAGATCCTTGCTTAAGATAACATGTCAAATAATGATAGGAATTTACGTGAGGTCTCTGAAAGACTTGAAAAACCATTTTTGAAGTTTAATACACCTACTGAGCACCTATAAGAACTATCTTGAAAAATATTAAAAGCTACAACTGTAACAAAGAAAACTTTTCCCACCTTCCCTATCATCCAGCTACCTGCAGGAGGCCTTTGCAATGAAAGAAACAGTGATTTCTTTATTTCTCCTAGAAATTGATTATAACTTGAACAAAAAACCTTCCAAGACTTTTGGTACTCCTTGAAGTATTTGTCAGTCTTATTTTCAGAAAATCTCATTTATGTTCTGTATAGGCACTCCTGAAGACTGAAATGACATGTTTGCCTTTTTAAGAATCTCTTCCCTTCCCCAAAACATCTATCTATGCAGTGGCTCTCACTAATTGCTACTGTTTCACAGGTATCAAAAGTCATTATCTGGAGACAATCACCCCTCCCCCACCAAGAGAAACAGCCACTAAACAACAACCCATCCAAACTCTGTTTGGGCCAATTTTCTTAATGTTTCAGCAAGGCTTAATCTGTTGGCATAAGTGTTTAGTCCCATTAACAGCTAAAGTCACAGAGTCCACAACTCTCTGTGCTGACAGTAAACAAAGAATTTGAGGAATGACTTTTAAACAATGACTAAGCCTCAAGCCATTTTGTCTTCAGATGCTGTGAAACTTGTCCATGCCAGAGTTGCCCCATTTCTCTAGTCCTGCTTCTGTTTAAAATGCACCTCTCGCTCACAGGGTGTTGTCCTTGCTGATGAGATTTGGCTTGCTAACTGCCTCTTCTCTGATTGGCCACTGTGGACCCACCTGATCATTGAGACAAGCTGCTCATTATTTTTGAGAAGAATGAATTTGATTAGAAATTAGAAAATGGTGACTGCCCATACTCACCCATTTCTCTCCACAGGACCCTACTCGGTTTCCAGTGGGACATGTCCTTTGGCCAAGGGAGGGGACGCTGTCTGCTGTGCCTGGAGAGCAGAGAAAACACGACTGTGTGTACAGAACTCCTCACTGCTGGAGACGACCCCCACAAGGACCACCCAAGCTTGATATTCACCAGAGTTGCTAGTTCTTCTCTAAACATCTAACTTCATTTGAAAGTCTTCCTAGGATGTTTAACTCAGCAGCTATCTCCTCCTCTATTACCTTTCCAGCTAGCATTTTTATATTTGTCACTTATACTACAAAAGAAAAAAAAAAGCCAACAGCTTTGCTTGTTCTTCTTTTCCTTACTCCCATCTTTTGCTTACACTCCCTATCACCCCATGGCCCACATGTGGTTTATAAACAATAACAAAGGAGAGTGTTCTTTGCATGGAGATCTTCATATGATTCCAGGATTAAAGAGATTCCCCAAGGGATCCAGACCCTACTTTGGGAGATTTTCACCGAGCGATCTTTTCAATGTGGACTCAAATCTCCCACTTGACCAACTATGAACACCATTCTTTCCCTGCAACTACCACTTCCCTCTGAAATATCACACGCATGATATTCAGATTCTCTCATGCGTGCTGTCCGGGATTGCTGAATAGAAAGGGACTGCATTAAGTATTTGGCATTCTGGCAGGTTGAAGTTGGACTTGTAAACAAAGGGAGTAAGGAGAAAAGCTGTAAATGGAGAAGTTGACGTAGCTGGTAGGGAATTTTTAAAGTCCTTTCTCAATCTCTATGAAAGTAAAGAGTGTACAAATTAAGAGGCAGAAAGTAAGGAAGGAGGTGAGAGAGTTGAGAGCAAATGACTGTTCTATGTAGACATGGTATGTTGTATGTGCCAGGCGTCGGGCGTACGGCAAGGTGTGTTTTCCTATCCATAGTCGCCTCCCCTGTGTCTTTTCTTGGAGTCTCTCCTCCTAGTCCCTTTCCTCCCATGTCCCTTCTCCATGTGTCTTTCTCCCTCCTTCCATCCACCTCAATTTCTTTATCCACCTCACTGCTTCCCAGTTGCTCCCCATTCAGAAATCCTGAATGGGTTAGCTGGGAGTTGTAAGCCAAAGTGACTGCATACAAGTTGGGTGGGGCCGTGCACCCTTTGGCTGTGCTGAGATGCTTTCTCCCCTTTCTCCATCATGCATTCTGTGATGATGAGATGAGAGGTAACAGCAATAACCAAAACACATGCAAAAGCCTGAATAGATGTTATATTTGAAAACCATACACATTTCATTCTTGCCAGAGAAGAGGGGGTTTGTGGTGTCAGCAACACCACACTGGGAGGGAAAAGGGAGTCGTGGAGCAGGCGGCACGATACAGGAAGCTGCTGAAGAGCAAGATCCTGGCCTTTTCATTGATAGATGAATCACACAGCATCAGTTATATGGGGAAGGAAGACAGGAGAAAAGGGAGGGTGAGACTAGGAAATGTACTTGTCATCTATAATTTCAGGGTTCCTGAGCCTGCCCCCCCTCCCCAAACACACACACACTGGCACTTCTCATCTGCTTGATGACTCAGTATTGTGATTGAGATCAAGCCCTAGATCCCCAGCCAGGGTTTCAGTCTTATCAACCAGGCTTCCTCTGACCAGCTTCTGCGGTCCCTTGTTATCCATCAGTTAGTGGTGCCCTATATGTTCCTGGTCATACCTTGTGGTGCAGATCTGTCCCAGGGTGATCAGGCTTTCCTCTCTTGAATGATTTGAAAGGTACCTGTCCTGGGCTTCTATCACTGACTCACCGGGAAGTTCTGACCTTCTGTAGGAATGTAGAACTGCAGGGAACAGTGGCCGAACAGGCTGTTTAGGAATAGCAGACCCACAGAGGCCAAGAGTACACAGAGTCTCAATTTTTAACTTAGGGAAGTTTACCCACCTATGTTATGTGACTGTAACAATTTCCATATTTCACTGTTTTCAGTTGGGGGGAAATATTTAATATTCTAAGGTTGGTAGTCTTATCCAGATAGCACCATGGTGCTATTGTATCTAAAACTCTTGTGAATGTCAGCCATGAAATCTTATGGCTTCAATAAGTTCTCTTTGTAGTTGTAGGTCTTCACTTTCTGAGGTGTTCAACTCTGGGACTAGACTGTCCCTTCTCAGAAGTCACCTATTAAATGTTGCTGTTGACAGGGCTTTATGCCAGCAGTTATTTAGACTTTACACACCCCTGGGCAATTTTAACACTTGCATGGTTTTAACACTATACGCCAGTAACTTCCAAATCTATACCCTAACCTGGATCTCCTGAGTTCTTCATCCTATTCCACTTGCCCAATTTGCTAAATGTGCTCAAGATCAGACTCTTTTTCATACAAATCGGTGTCTCTCTTCCATTCCCTATCTTATGGTTGCAGCACTGTCCTTATAAAGTTTAACGCCTAAGGATGATTTTAGGCTTCCTGTTCTTTCTTTTCTCACTCAGCCTTTTAAGTCCCAAGTCCTGGCTGTTATATCTTTGAATAAGCTTTCATTTTTCTCTTCCTCTACCTCTTGAAATATTGCTATACTAGAGCAATTTAATTCCATTTAATTCATTAATTATTTATTGAATGGCTACTATATGCTGTTCATCAAGTTAGTAAGATTTGGTCCCTAGCTAGACTAGGTAATGGAGGACCATAATGGTTGATTTTTAGGTCTTCATCTTGCCGACCAACATGTTATTGGCTGCTAAAGAATTTTAAATGGTTTTCATTGTCTAAAATCTAAATGTCTTAACATATAACGTATAAGGAGCATAGAGAGTGGCTCCTGGCTTTCTGTTCAATATCCTCACATATTCTGTAACAGCCATTCTGATGAGAATACTGTGTACTTGTGCATGTAGATCTTTAGAGCACATACTACAGTCATAAGTCCATGATATGCTATTTTCTTTGCCAGAAATACTCTAATATGCTAAAAAACCTTCAACTTCCAAGCCTCAATGCTTTACTACTCTCTCTTCTTGACTCCTCCCACTCCTACTCCCAAGAATGTGCTCACAGATACCCTTTCCACTCTCCCTTTACAGTTTGTAGATACCTCCTTTACACCATTTCTGTATTGAATTGTAAGTAATTTCTTATAGGTCACAGCTGTCCTTTCACTGAACATAAGCTCATGAGAGTGGGATCAACATGGTCCTTTCATGTCTGCATAGAGGCTGGAGTAGGGTGGGTCCCCTATGCCTCAATCAAGCTCTTCTACAATGAGGTCTTACTATGTGTCACAACCTGTCGCTGCTCCTTGGGTGCAGGAGTGATACCTACGGCCCAGGGGACCCTGGGCACACATACTTCATTGTCCTTCCAGGGACACGAGGGAGAGAGGCCTAAGAGAGTACAAACCAGAGGGCAGTGCCCGCCATTGTTTTCTTCGGTCAGGCCTCCAGGGATGTGGCCCATTTCCCCAAGGTCGTTCCACACCCCTCCTTTGATTCCTCCCCTGGCTCATCCAAGCACACGGGCTTCTGTTCCTTAGTCACATCACAGGACTTTTCACCGCTGCAACCTTGCTCACTCTCTTCCTGGACTGCTTCACTTTTGATTCTGCTTCTGAACTCCAATCATTCAAGACTTAACCTGCTGGACCTGTATTGAACCAAGCTAACGCCATTTTGTGCCTACTGCCTTTTCCACTTCCATATCCTGTTTGCTGCGATAGGAAATTCCTCAAATAGCTTTGCTGGAAAAGGAAGAAAACTTGTAAAATGGATTAAATTGATTACCGTCTGCAACAGGACCAGGATATGGGTCATACGATCAGGTCATATGATCCTAGGGCCCACTGTAAGAGTATTATCTCTGTAACAACTAAGTTTTGTTTCCTTGCCTGCAGTCTGTAACTGCTCAGGGCCACACTCTCTAGAGGGTGTTGCTCCCTGCTGCCGGTATTCTGAAGCCGGAATTAAATCTTGAATCTCTATCTTCACGTTGTCTGACTGCTTTCTTCCAGCGGCTCCAACAAATCTTAGATGCCATTTTGTTTAAAAAGTTTTCTCTATTCTTCAAGTTGGAAATGATCTGTCTTCTAAAAGTGTTTGGTGCCTAGTGACATTCATTATGTCAATTTACTATTTGCATCCGCTCTACCAGCTGGTGAGAACTAACTGATCATTGTCAGTGTCAGTATGGTGTCCTGAACTAACTAGGTATTTAATCAATTCTCTTCAATTTAGGAAAGTATTCCTCCAGGTGTCTGACCCTCCTCAATCCTACGTATGTGGTCTTTGCATGCTTACTTTTGGTATTTTGTCTCTCAATGGTCTACCAGCTCTGTGATGACAGAGATTATATTTCTCCTGTTTATAGTGACTAGCATAGGACCAATGTCAATAAATAATGATTGAATAAATGGATAACAATTAGCAAATATGAATTGTTGAGTAAGGAAAACTCAAGAAGAAGTAATTATCCTGGGGTCTGAGGATTGGCAGTTCTTTAACATATTTGTTTATCAAGACTCTGCATCTTTGTTTCACTCTCTGGGGGTGTTGCAAGCTGTAGATGCTACCTTTAAAATAAAGGATTGTCCAATTGTGGACCGGAGATATGAAGGTGCCTGACTGACTGAGGAGTGATGCTGAATGGGTGTTACAGGGTAGCCCAGAGTGGACTGGGCCACCTGTCTGTGGGGCCTCATCTGCACCCTCCCAACTGCAGGTACACACCAAAGGGTCAATAACGGGTTTACTTACAAAAGGAATAGGAAACAACACAGGGAAAGAGAGCAGGATACAAAGTAAGTGGAATACCTTATGGCGAGGCTGACTGAACACACCAAGTCACACTGTCCGGACAGCTGCTTCCCAAGCGAGCCAGTGAAGGACAGAGAACGTGAGATGCAATCGCGCCCTATTTATCCCCCTAAATGTCCCAGAATCCATTCCTGCTAGCTCCGCCCTGGGATCCTGCAGTTCTCTCCCTGGTACTGCTGGGAGTTGTAGTTTTCAATCACTGGAGTAATGTTTAGGGTCCAGAAAGCTGGAGTAGGGGGTGGAGTCCATAAGACTCTGCAGCGTTCCTTTAGGACATCCTTCCCTTTAACAGGGGGGTGGTGAGAAGGAGTTGGTGGGAGATAGAGATGGAGTTACAGTGAGCCTCAAATCACCACAGCTCACCTTCCCTGACTGGAAAAGGTCACCCCTCCCTACCTGATACATGTGTGTCCATTTCTCCACCCTCTTATAATAGAAAGGGGTGGGCTGTGATAAGCTAAGGGGGGTCCTGATACTGTGATTCTAGAATAGTGTCCCTGTCCTACTCTTTCTTTTTTTAAAGATTTATTTACCTATGCACTCAAGAACTGGGATACAGGCCAGAGGTGGGGCGTGATGAGAGGATTCACCAGAGTAGAGGGGAGCAGAATAGGAGGATTCACAGAAATACACTGCTGAGGGAGTAGTGGGCAAGATAAGAAAGTCTCTGTGCCGCGTGGGTCAGCTCCCTGGCTGGAGATCGAATGTGCTGCAGTGCCTGGTGATAGCTTGATAGTGCTGCAACTCAAAACCTCACACCACCAGGGAGGTCCATTCCTACTCTTCTTATATGACTATAGCTGCTACCTCAAGGCTGAGTTGCTTTGAGAAGGGTAAATGGTGTATCTGGACTGGGGAGGTAGGGAGCAGACAGCAAAAATTTGGTCCATCTTTGGTTGGGAAGGGAGTCACTTTAGGATGACAAGGTATTTTTGTTTTTTATTTTAACATTTATTTAAATTTTGTAGTTATTCTACCCTGTTCATCTTCTCTTCAAAAATATGATTCCTGGCCCTCCCTGGTGGCGCAGCGGGTTAAAGCACAGCACAAAGAAGCTTAAGCCACTGCCGCATGAGTTCGATCCCCGCCTGCCCCGGAGGTGACCACATGGCGTGGCAGACCTCTCCTGACCCGCCCGCTGCTCCCCTCAGCAGTGTGCTTCGTAGACCTGCCTGTTCTGCTCCCCACTCTGTCTCTGGTGAATCCTCTCACCCTCCACATTTCTGGCCTGTACCCCAGTTCTGTACGAATAAATAAATCTTTAAAAAAAAAAAAATATGATTCCTTTTCCTAGCTAGCAGTAAGCCTCCAAACTTAACATATACAATTTTCACCCCAAATGGGGAAAAATAGGCCATATTCAAAACGGAAAATGAAAATTCATCACAAAAACCTTCCCAACAGCTGTATTATTAACATTACCATTATTCAATGGGATATTATCAAGGCAAAAAAATTAAGGTAGTGATTGTGAACACCACTGCTTTCTTTCTCTCCCTGGCTTGTAAATGAATGTTTTTCAGCCTTTCCCATCCATCTTCATTAACACTGTGAGCAATTTGTATTGGCCCGGCAATGCGGCATCTTTACATTGTACTAATGTATGTGATGTTCTGGAAATGGACAATTTAATATGAAAAGCACACCATGTCTCAGTTGTTTTTTTTTTTTTAATTTTTCTAAACAGTAATTTCTGCTAGGAATTATTCCATGATTTGTGTATAATTTCATGCAGATGGTTATTTAAATATAAATAGAGAAATGTGTCGTTTAATACTGAGTCTGTCTCTACTTGGGCTGGCAGTCCCACATTTTAAAACAGTACCATAAAAAAGATGAGACTATCCCTAAGCCACACACTAGTCAGTAGATAATTGTGCCTGTTCGTTAATTGTCATTTGAGTGCCCTCCAATTAACTTTCTTAATGTTTTGCAGTTTCTTTTAAAAAGAAACTTAAATGGGTCTTTTTGTGAAATGTGTTTACAATGTAATGAAAAACCTCTTTGTTTACCTAATTAAGACTGCATTCTCCCCATAGTAAAAACAAAACTCCCCTCCTTGGTGACCAACCCACTTTCCTCTCCTGCAAATGCTAACTCTCTCTTTTTTTCTGATAGCATCAGAATTCTATTTATAAGAAACACTTTAAGTAAACTCAAACTAGAAATAGCTTACATCTCAGAATATATACTTACTTGGCATCAACACAATATATGTAATAGAAAATAGTGAAATACTAAAAACATCAATGACTCAAGAAACAAAGATTATTGTTTAAAGTAGTCTTTTACATTATTTGAACATTCAGGTTTATGAAACATTCTCATATAACACCCGATTATATTATGGAAGTTGGATACATTAAAACATTATAACTCTTTATAAAATTATAAAGGGGCCCTCCCTGGTGGTGCAGCACTGTGAAGCTACCCATAGCCACTGCAGCAGAAGTTTGAAACTGGGCCAGACAGCAGACCCACATGACACAACAGACCTCTCCTGTCCCACCCCCTGCTCCCCTCAGCAGTGTATTTCAGTGCATCTGCCTGTTGTCCTCCCCACTCTGTCTCAGGTGAATCCTCTTACCATCCCCCTTTCCCCCCCACCCCACCCCATGCGCCTCTGGCCTGTACCCCAGTGCTTGTATGCAAAAATAAATAAATCTTTAAAAAATGAAATTATGGGCCCTCCCTGGTGGCGCAGCGGGGTAAAGCACAACACTGAGAATCTAAAGCCGCTTCTGCATGAGTTCGATTCCTGCCTGCCCCGGAGGTGACCACATGGTGTGGCAGACCTCTCCTGACCCGCCCGCTGCTCCCCTCAGCAGTGTACTTCGTCGATCTGCCTGTTCTGTTCCCCGCTCTATCTCTGGTGAAGCCTCTCACCGCTCTTGAGCCTCTGGCCTGTACCCCAGTTCTGTATGCACAAATAAATAAATCTTAAAAAAAAAAAAACAAAAAAAAACAAAAAAAAAATGAAATTATGAAGGTCAAGATTCTCAGAAATAATATTTTTGAAATCTCACTTTTTATGACTATCATAAGGATTACAATGTGAATATATACGTTACTAATAATATCAGTCATGGGAAACATTCAGAGAATTTGTCAGTGGAACGCTTGGGTGTGTGAGGGAGGGGTGTGTCCTAGGGTGGGTGTTAGCGAATGCTAACTTTTAACACTAAACTACCATGGGAATGTTTGGAACAAATGCCTACAGATGGGGACCAGAGTGAACTGTTCCATAATTCAGGTATATCTTTTGTAAAAAAACTGCCACACAGTTGTTTTCTTTATGCAGTTTTGTAATCATTAAAATTGAAAACATGAGGGGAAAATGCATTCAAAATGTATTTGAATAAGATCTAATTTAGTGGCAGAAGCTTCAGAGTTAAAGTTTTTGTGAATGCCGGTCTGAAACACTGCTTACATAAATACACCACATCCTTCACTTACCAAGAAATGTGACCTTGAAAAATGGTGATGAGCGCTTATAAAACAGCCAAAACATGACCTCCTTCTAAAGCTGTGCCTCTGTCTTGTCATACTGCGTGTCATTTTCTTGACAATTCTCACCAAAGATGATGAAGAATTTTCCAGACCAACTAGACTTCTCTGAGTATATGTGGGAACCTCACTTAGAGCAAAGGTGATTATGTCCCTGTCCCTAAAATTCTTGAAGCAAAGATAAGAATAAAAGCAGATGGGTGTGTGTGCTTGTTTGTATGTATAAAAGATTAATTGGAATTTCTGATGCCAATTCTTGTGTCCCATCGACTCTTGTATATATGCATGTACCAGACCTGGATCTTCTCTCCCTTTCCATTTGCAGACTGCCAACAGCACTGTGGCATCGCTGCCTGGAGATCCAGTTTGCATTTCAAAGCAAGTATATTAAGAAACTCAAAAATGGATTTGCAGTTCACATCTTCTTCCCAAGTTAATCATTTGTCTTGAAGTTGAATTTGAAGGCTCTTTTCCCTTATTGTTCATCCCAACAGCATTACCAGTTCAATCCTATAGATACTTTCTTTCATAATTTAAGATATTTCACCAATTCTCATGCCTGTCAGCAGGAGCAGGCATCATCTTCATACATACTTTGACCTACTTTGTTCTTTGCTGAAGAGTCCTGAAGTAGCTCACTGACTTTGAACACTAGGAAGGAGCCAGGTTTGGAACTTAAAAGAACTGGGAATTCCTGTCCCAGTTTTGCCATTGATAACATCAGTCTGTACCTCATTCCCTCATCTGTAAAATGAAAGGGTTCAACTTAGTGAACACTGAAGTCCTTCCTGTTCTTACACCCCATGCCCCTGGGGGGCTGCATTAAGACCCCTAAGAAGGATTTTGGGGTTTTATGACAATTGCCATCTATTGCTAGCCCCATTGGCTCTTTACCTTCCTCTGTTTCCCTAGGTCAATGCTTCCCACTGAAACACTTAAAGCCTCGATGTAACTTGATATCGTCCATTCTCTTGAATATGAGAAAGGCACATATAATGCGGGTAAAACAAACTCAAATCAGATGACCTGTTGTTGAACCCAGTTTCACTACTTAACAGTGTATGATGTTGGCCTGCTATCTGAGCGTTCTGAATCTCAGTTTCCCCATCTATAAAGGGAACATCATGGTCATCATAACACCATCACATTTGAATGACTAGGTGATATGGTGGTTGTAAAACCCTTAGGATAGTGCCTATACCCTGGTTAAGAATCAATCAATATTCGTCATGAAATGAAATGCTGGGGGCCTCCCTGGTGGCACAGCAGTTTAAAGTGCAGCACTGTGAAGCTGGCTGCAGCCTCTTTTGTACAAGTTCGATCCCCAGCCAGGGAGGTGACCACATGGCGCGGCAGTCCTGTCCCCCACTCCCCTCAGCAGTGCACTTCGTCAGTCAGCCTGTTCTGCTCCCCAATCTGTCCCTGGTGAATCCTCTCACTGCCCCTGCACCTCTGGTCTGTAACCCAGTTTTGTATGCATAAATAAATAAATCTTAAAATGAAATCCCTCATTTTTCACATTATGGGTTAATTGGTAAAACATATGAGAACTTGTTGGACACAAATAACTTATCATATTATCTTTTTACATTTGCTGTAACACCTGTTATGTTTCATAGGGAACTCAGTTTATCTTATCATAAAAAATGCATATGTGTTTATCTTCAGTGACTTGTTATGCTAAAGAGCAGTTCTCTTTTTAATAGTGACATGCATACAGTGTCAAAAAAAAAGCCATTTTATTTAGTCATACAGAGTTAATGATCCATTTAGAAAAATTAAAATAATTTATACTGAATGGCTCTCCAAAATGCAGCTTAAAAACTCTGGTATATATACATTAAGTGAACAGGTATTTTGAAAATGGAAACGATAGTATTATCGTAAGTTTAAAATGCTGTCTCTTTGTTCTTCCCTAATAGGAGGTCCAGCGCTTGTTAGAGTCAAGTCATATTTTACACACCCAGATTTTAGAGACTTTATTATTTCGTATTTGTTTCTAATCACAGTTACCCACAATTATTTAGTGAATGGTACTTCATGAATGTGTGGTATTGACTAGATGACATACTTGTTTATACAATAGCTCCTGCCATTTTGAGGTTAAAATTTGGAAGGGACATTGTGGGTACATCATAGAAAGGCCCTGTTAGTCCCCTGTATGACACCTTAGCACAACCTACAATGTAAATAAAAAGTATCATCCTGCTAGTGATGAACAAAACAACATAAAAGATCTTATTAAGATTAGTAAGCAATATTTTTTGAAAATCACAAACTGCTATTTTTTTGAAAGCTCCAACTTCATAGGTTGAAAAATAGTCTGATGGTTTCTCTAGTTTTTGGTATTTACCCTAAAACATAAAGTTTATCATCACCCCTTTTCTCTCCACGAAGTCACCTCTGAATTCTCAGTCCTGTGCTGACCTCTCTCAGGATCCCATCCTTCCTTTCCCTGGCCCACTGCCAACATCACATTTCCCTAGGGTCCAAAGTAACCTAAATGTTGTTTTGGAGGAAGCCTTCCACATCTCCAGCCCAAGTTCTTAAAAAAAAAAAAAAGCACAAATAAATGTAAAAAAACATCGTGAAAGCTGATACAACCACTATGGAAAGCTATTAAGAGTTTTCTCAAAAGGTTAAAAATAGAGATTCCATATGACCCAGCAATTCCACTCATAGGGAGCTACCCAAAGGACACAAAAACACTGATTCAAAAGGACACCTGCATCCCTATGTTTATTGCTGCCCTGTTTACAATAGGGAAGATGTGGAATCAACCCAAATGCCCCAAAAATAGAAGACTGGATCACAAAGATGAGATATATATATACACAATGAAATATTACTCAGCAATCAAGAAAAGATAAACTCATGCCTTTTGCAGCAACATGGATAGAGCTGGAAAGACCATGTTTAGTGAATAAGCAAGAAAGAAAAGGAAAAATACCAGATGGTTTCACTCATAGCAGGAGCATAGGGATCCGGGGGGGGGGGGGGGGAGAGACACAAACGAAGGTAGTAGAGTAAAAATGAAAACAATGAACAACTATAAACCAGAGACATTTTATGGGGATGGAAGGGAGAATGGGATCAGAATTGGGGTGGGAAGAATGCACTGGACTGTGGTGATGGCACACAGGTGAGCTGGTGGTGGGAAGCCCACGGGGATTACAATTGAGATGGGAAAGGGCACAAAATGAAGAATGATGTAAAAAAAAAACCAACCAAACAAAAAAAACCTCCTGATCTTACTTTCAAGGTACCTAGCAGTGGACATTTGGTATGTGTGTGACATCACATTCCTCTGAATTCAATGGTTTGAACTCTAGATCTAAGTATTCTCATATTATCTAGACTCCATGCTTAGGGGGCCTGGTCCCCTGAAAGGCATACAGATCTCTGATCTATGTGGATGTAAGTGTGTGTTCAGCAGATTATAACCATGTACCTGAGCAGATGGAAGATGGTAAAACTTCAGTACATAATTAAATAGCTAATGATTCAAGAAGAACAAACCACAAGTTTGATTGGAAAGTTAGTGAAAGCATTAGTGATTTAAGACCATGTAAAACCACGAGCAACGACATCTATGGCTAGCTTCCTTCAAGTAGTAATAGTTCTGTCCACAAGTAAATGGCAGAGAAAAATCTAGATGTTTCAAGTTATCAAAAGTCATAAATACTGCAATAGCAAAAAGTGATTTTAAAGAAAATAGTACTGACATAATAGAAGGAAATAATTAAAGAATGATATCTCTCTAATTCTATCTCTATAGTAGTTTCATTTGTATTCTTTCTTCCTTTCCATGTTATCTCGTCCATAGAAAGATAGATAACCAGCGTAAACCAAAGGGGTTTTCCCTAAATGGAGACAAAATAATTGCTTCCTTTATACCATTAGCGTCTTGATTTATTTTTAGCTATGTGCTAAAAATTCCAGAAATATGTGGCCAAAAATTCCAAACTAGAAGAACTACAAATATAAAGAACCATTCAAAGCTCTGTTATCTACTCTAAGGAAAAACTAGATGAACGTGTTCCCCAGTATCGCAAGGCAGGTGAAACTCAAAATAGCTGCTCTGTTTCACTCTCCATTTCTACTTGTTTATAGTTAAAATATGATAATATTTAAAATTATTGCCACAAAAACATTTAAGAGCATCCTTAGAAAATACAAAATGAAGGTGACCAGGATTAAGACTAGAGATGTAGTTTGTGGATGTTTTGTTTTGGGGGAAGAGCAGTAAGCAGAGGATGCTATCCCCAGGAGGGTAAGCAAAATGCTGTAAGTATTAGCTATTCAAAAGAATCCCAAAGAACACAAATCAAAAAACAATGCCTTACCCTGTAAACAACAACAAATCAGCCACACTAAGACATTTAAAGGGAGACATATACTGATAGGCACATTTCTTTTCGTGAATATTCTGTTATTTATTAAAAATACAATTTTGAAATAAAGGCTCCTCTTTCCCTTCACTCTCCTGTGCTCCTCTAAAAGCTTGCATATCTGGAAATATAAATAGGTATTTTTAGTGAAATATGAATTAATTACACAAATCTGCTTTTACCTGCATGCGGAATGGAAAACTGCTTGAATGCAGAATTCTAAGGGCAGGAGAGAGGGGTGTAAGTGGGAGCTCTCCGAGGCTTCTATCTTTTTACTCCCAGATCAACATATTTAATACCCACCAATTATAAGGGAAGTTTTAGACAGCTTCAAGCAAACTCCACAGAATTATTCACTAATAAATCCAAAATGTACATTTTACTGCCTTCAACTTCCCAGTTATACTTGGAATTACAAAGTATCTTCTGTTGAGCAAAATGTCATCTCATAGAAAGGACACATTTTCTTTCAGTTCGCCTGTTTAGAAAAGTTCTACTTTCATTTAATCCTGAACCTGATTTCATCCGCCTAAAATTTTGAACGTGTTCAACCACATAGTATTTCCCTCTTAGAAAACCTGAGACAATGATAGGAATTCATCGTAAGTTTTCCCATTCAGTCAGCTATTTCTTAAGGGAATTGCAAAGAGTGCAAGAAACAGTTAATATGTATACATCTTTCAGAAATTGGCAACTGTCTTTTATTTCCCGTAATATTCTAGCCAAAGATCTGAGCTCATTTTCTTCTGTCCATAGGCTCCTAAAAAAAAAAAAAGAGGACTGTATTCGCTAATTATACATCCTGAAAAGAATTTGGTTCAGTGCAAGATGATCCTAGTGATATGCTAATCCCTTTTTCTGCTTGGTGCTGCCTGAAGCTTGTGTCTAACATTTTTTTCAACTGTATGACAATAAAAGTTCTGGCAACAAAAGAAATAAATGGGCAGCTAAAGAAGGTATAGCCGAAGCACATGGCAGCCCAGCTCTCCCTCTCCTTCTGCTGCTCTTTTGTAGACAGCAGTTTGGTATCCTCAAGTCAATAGCCGGGATCCAGCCACCTTAGCAACTTAGTATGACACCCAAGCCCTCTCTCTTTACATTCATGAATAGTCAGCACCCAGCAGACAAAATAGAACTAATCTTTTTTGACAGAATTGTTCAATTTTAGAGGAAAAGCTTTTGAGTCTTCCACACATTTGCAGAATATGAGACAACAATGGCTGCAATCAAATTTTGAAAACAACTGGCCAACAGAGCTGGAAAAAAAGTCTCTGAATTAAATAGCACATTCAGTCAGTCCCAGTGGTCATAAACTTGGAGCAAACATTAATTTCAATACGTGAAAGACAGAGAAACACCGAGAGGCTCTCCCAGAACTCTGGTCTGGGCTTCATGCAGTAAGTCATTTCTTCTGCTCTGATATGTGCAACATTTTTTTATTATTTGCCTTTTTATTTTGCTTTTGCATGGACTAATACATTGACTATTACCCTCTTCTACATCATTTTCTTTGGTGGAGACCGAAGAGACTTGGTTTAAAATGCTTTCTTTCCAGCAACCTTTGTAGCCATTTAAAAGGCAGTTTTGCCATTGAGAAATCGCGTAATATATCCGTCACTTACAAGTCAAAAAATGAATCTCTCTGCCCCATCTCCATTCCCCATTTAATACAAGGCATCGCTATACCTTTGGAGACAATATGAGCAAGAAGAAAAATCTACCCAGTTCATGGCAAAAACAGAAGTTAGCAACATGGTCCACGCAGCTGCAACACTGCATTTAAAATTCAGTTTCCTCATAGGAAGAGGGCTAATCCTGCCCCCGTAATTCCCTACAGCCAAAATGTGCCCCCTCCCCTAGTGACAGTGCAATGCAAAGACACTAGCACGCTTATCTTGCCTAACCAGATGGCCGACTTGGATCAATGCACACACGCCACGATCAATGGGAGAGATAAAGAATTAGGAAAACAGTGGTACATGCTCCCGGAAAGCTTGTACACTGCATAATTATTTTATGATTCTACACATGGCTACATGTGATACTGAAGTAGAGAAGGAAAGGATAATTAGAGTGCCAGGAAGAATTTTGTAGTAGACTACACTTGGTCTGTCAGCACTTCCCACTCTAGCAGACTCACTGCCCTTATCTGAAAGTGAATTCAGAAAGCAGAAGCAAAAATGTCAGAGAAGGTATTTCCATTTTTGCCAGGTCCTGTCACATCCCAAAGTTCAGTTCAAAGCCTGAGGAAGCTTGCTGGGATTTGGATATGCTTGTTGTCATGAGCCAGACCCCAACCCCACCCCAAGGAAACCCAGCAGCAGTATTTGAATGTGATGCGAACAGTAACCAGGAAGAATTCGGTCTCCAAGTGCTTCAGTCAAGTTCATTCAGTAAAACAGAGCAGGACAAGGCATTCCCTAAATTTCTGTTTCCTGATTGGCTAACTACAGCCATGTTTTTGAGCCAGTTAGTGACACACTTCAAACTGAGGGGGAAAAAATCCAGACCAACATCCTTGTTTCATCATTAGGTTATAAGGAAAGTACATTTGAGGGCCTGAAGCTGGCATATTGCTTCTTTATTCTGAATTCAAACCAAGATCATAAGCCAAAACAATAAATGGCTGTAACCCTCCACTGTGGAAACATGCTAATCAGAATAAAAGAAAACGTTCTTTCAGCTTCTGGCACATGGTGGGAGCTTAATAAATGATCATATTATTATAACAATAATAATACTCTCTCACCATATACTATTTCAAAATGGCATTCATTTATCACCTTGTGTTAGGTACAATTAAAAGTAGTATTAGGTTCTTTGAATTTAAGACTCAGCCTGCATGCTAACTAAAACATTAAATGAACTTTTACACCATTTCTTATGGAAAGAGTGAACTGGAATCTTGAGTTAGATACAGCTCTCCACCACTAAAACCTCAACTCCCCCCTCCCTGTGGGTGAGCTAGTCATTCTAAGTTGTCTATTACATTGAAAAAATATTCCATATCCAAATAGTTTAAATTATGAAGTATAGTCTAGGTAAAAATTCAGAGGAAAAGAAGAATTATTGACAATTGTGAAAAGCAGAGATCATTTTCTAAGGTATTTCAGTTAAGTGAAACTTGATGTTGTGGGTCTGCAGGTTCTGTTCTCTGTGGCTTTCTGTTGCAGAGTTTTTTGGTCTCCCTGCTCCATATGCCTCTCTCCTCACTCTCAGCATGGAATGGATGGCTAGGTATGTCTAGCTACATGTAACAAGCTAAGGAAGCTTTGCTGATGTAATCAAATCTAAGGAAGGATCTTGGATTTGGACATTCAACATATGCTATCACATCTATTTTTCTGCTCAAATCTCTTTAAAAAAATCTCATTTTACATTTGTGAGCTTATTTACTTTTTTTGTGAGACTCAAGAAGATAAGCACAAGGATGCCAGGACCTTCCAAAAGATGCATTGAAATTCCTTCTGTGGTAGAACAGCTGATTCTGTCTGTACCATAACTTATATCATGTTGCTGAGCTTGAGGGAAGCAAGGGAAATCTTTGGGTGTTTGGGAGAAAGAAAGTCCATGAGTTGGAGCTAGAGCATTTGAGTAGAAAGAGCTTGTATGGTTTGTGCGGCAGAGCTGAGCAGGACTCCAGTTGGGATGAAGACTAGGTGGGTGGCTGAACTTGAGCCCCAACAAGAAGTCAGAAGGTGCTGGAAAAAAACTGCTATGCTTTCAGTTCAGTAAAACAAATGCAACTCCTTTTAGGAGTAGAGTACCACCAGGTAAGACCCCCCAAGTTGATAAAGTGTTCGCTGAATGAAATATAAACTTCCAATCATACAAGAGAATTATCCTCGATAGATGAGTCAGTGGAAGCAATAAACACACCTTAAATCCTGTAGAAACAAATGATCAGAATTTATCAGATATAAACATGTATGGAATACTGTTAAAAATTAAAGTTAACATCACAAAAATAATCAACAACAGAGACTCAGAGATGATAACACAGTTTGCAAAAGAATGAAATAGGACTTTTAGTCTTTTCAGCTTTATTGAGGAATAATTGACAGATAATACACTGCACCCATTTAAAGTGGGTTTTGACAGATATGTCCATTTGTGCACTGTCACCGGAAGTAGGAAAAAGAATATGTTTTCATCGGTCTCAAAGGTTTCTTTGTGACTCTTTGCTGTTGATCTACCCCTGGCCTTGCCTCCACCCCTATCCTGGGCAACTATTGTTTGATTTGTGCAATTTTTATATATTATTTTATATAAATGGGATCATACATTGCAAACATTTTGGGGTCTGACTTTTTGATTCAGCATAAAGATTTCCAGATTGCCCGTTTTGTTGGGCATACAAATTGCTCATTTCCTTTGCTTACTAAGTAGGGTCCTTCTGCTTGGATAGGTCATATTTTTTGGCATCTATTTCACGGTTAGTGGATGCTTATTCTTTTACCATTATCTGACTATTGTAAATGAAGATGTAATAAATACCCACATAAAGACTCTGTGTGAACATATTTTGTTTACTTTTGGGTAAATATTTAGTAGCAGAATGGCAGATTCACGTGGTAAATAGATACTTTTAAGAAAACTGCTAAAAGGTTTTCTGATGTTTTTACTGAGGTCTTTGCACATCTTATGATGATTCTTTAAGCGCATTTTGGTACTAGATGCTACTTGTAAAATTAATTTTCTAATTGCTTGTGGCCCATAAAATATTTAATTAACTTTGTATAATAATCTCATACATTGTGATGTTATAAAACTTACATTTTGTTCTAATAGCTTTACTTTAGATGACTTAGGATTTTCTACATAAATACTCACGCCTTTAGCTAACTATGTTGCCGGTCATGTGGTCATGTAGCATGACTAGCCAGTGTTTATGACTTCTATTTATTTGTCTTGCCTTATTGTAACGGCTAACAAATCCCAGTTCAAAGTTGTATAGAAGTGGAAAAGTAAGCACATGCAGAATGTTATTAGTCTTAGTGTAAAAACATCCCACTCCTCACCATTTAGCATATCCAATATCGGTTCACCATGGATGGAAAGTAGTATTAGGTTCTTTGAATTTAAGACTCAGCCTGCTTACTAATTAAAACATTTTTGTCAGATGGAAGAATTTCCCTTTCCCTTTTTGCTGACAGTTTTTAAGCATCACAAACTGATGTTGGATCATGTCAAAAGCTTTTTCTGAATCTATAGAAAGTATTTTATGGCTTTTCTCCTATTACTGTAATAATATGGTGATTGCACTTACATGATTGATTTTATAGATGGAAACTATGTTGCATTTCTTGGATAAAATTTTCTTGATTGTATTGTACTGATTTTTTAAAAATAATACTGCATAAACTTTACTAATATTTGTGAAGGGTATTGACCTGCTGTTTCCCTTTTTGGTGAAGCCCTTGTCAGCTGTTCACAGTAAGTATGAGGACGTGATGGCTGTAGAGCAGTGTGATTATTTAATAGCTCTGCTTATTTATCATGAACCCCACAAGCACTCAAGTCTGTTATAAAATATAAGATTCATTCCTCTTAGAGGAACTGCTCATCAGTAATAAACTGAGAGGAGGCTGTGCCATTAAGAGCTCTGCTCAAATATTGAGAGCGCCCTTCCCTGACCACCGCACATAATGCAAGAGTGTCTGTTAACCAGTCTCAGTTTAATACATCTTATTTTTCTTCATAGCAGTCACCCCTGCCAACTTATATTTACTCATTTATTTGCTTAAGACCTACTTCCCCACCGTTACATAAACTCCATGAAAAAACACACTCTTGTCTGTTGTGTCTCCTGTTGTCTTTGACTACTTGTTTAGGGTGGATTTTGGTAGATTTCTTCAAATACCTGGGATCTGGAGAAAGACATCAAGGAAAATAGCCAACTGACTTTCCCACTGATAGGAGACAGAGAGAGAGTGCTCTGGAGCCAGATTGCTTAGGCTTGAATCTCAACTCCACCACTCACCAGCTATATGACTTCAGGCAAGTGACTAAGTAAGTCACTTTTTAATCTGTTTTTTAATTTGTAAAATAGGATAATAACAACACCAACTTTATAGGGTTGTTCAAAGAATTAAGAAAATTAATACATTGGAAACATTAATAAAAGGTGCTGACATACAACAAATGATCTTTCAGTGCTTATAAATTCACAACAGACACACCTTTGGAAGACAAGTGCCGTGACAGGTCCTAGGGCCAGCGGTGAGGCCGTGCACCATGCACGTGCTCTTCTGTTGCAGGCCTGGCCCATCTTATCTGTTATTATTGTCATGATCTCCCTCTCCGTGCCTTAACTTTAATCAGGGTCATAATTTACATTATAATTTTATTTATTTGTTCTTCTGAGTCAGTCATTCAAATGTAGATATCTTTACCAATTATTCCTACAATATGCCTGATAGAATTTCTATCTCTAAAGATTCTCCATGAAAACAGTGAGAGGGAAACATATAAGTTGGGAGCCACAGGATGTCTTCTCCTGGAGATGCACAGACATGGCAGCATTCTTTTTAAGGGCATTATTTATTTTTGCATAGACAAGCTAGGGTGTAGGCAAGAGATGTGGAGGGTAAGAGGGTTCACCAGAGACAGCTGGGGTAGAGCCACTGAAATATACTGCTGAGCGGAGCAGTGGGCAAGACAGGAGAGGTCTGTTGTGCCATGTGGGTCAGCTCCCTGGTTGGGGATGGAACCTTAGGGGTTATAGCACTGAGACTTAACCCTAGGCCACCAGGGAGGCCCCTAAAGGCTCTGAAAGCATGGTAAAGGACCCCACTCCCCCTGGTTTTGGTGGAATAGAAAGTGACATGCTCATTAGGGTCACAGTCTCGCTTAACATTATGGTTCTGCCCCACACCAACCGTGTGACTAAGACAAATAAGCGTAATAGTCCCTACCTCATTGGGTTGTTGGAAGATTTAAATAAGGCAATGAATATTAAGCACTTAGTACCTGATGAGCTCATCGAAACACTTAATTAAAAGTTGTTTTATTATGAAAACTGCTCTTTCTAAGCTTACTGAACTGTGTTTATTAAGCACAAATCACCTACCTATTGAACGACTCTCAGAATACACTTTTGGGGGTTTTAAGAGGGGAAAAAATACTGTTGAAGAGATGAAGGCAGCAAAACACTGAAAGAGGAAAAGAGTGAAGGGCACAAAGGCCTCTTAATTTTATTGTTTTGTCTCATGTATCAATGATAAATGTAGGTATAGTCCTTCTGCTAGTGCAGTGCCGGGCTTAGAGCAGCTATTTAATAAAAAACGCTGGTTAATTAATTGAAAGATACAAAAGTCAAGCTTATTTTAACTCTTCTATATGCACTATCACCTTCTAGTTTAACTCATTTTAGAACAAGAGAAAAATCTTGATCTAGAAAGTCCTGACAAGTACTTAACAGAGAAACATTTCAATGACACCTTAGAGTTGGTTTTCTGGGTACAACAGTACTTTGAGTGTTCCAAAGGTGGCAAAACCAGAAGTAAAAGCATCGCCCCTCCTACTTTCTTCGGGTTCTGAACATAAAGGCAGACTCTAGCCTCAGAATGAAAGCAAAATAAAACTGCAACACCCTGCTAGTCAGAAAACAAAGGGTGAACAAGCAGAGACAGATCCTGGCTTCATGCAGTTTTAACTGCCTTTGTGTTGAGGCTACACACAGGGGTGTGACTGGTGTTACCTCAGTCTTGCATAAGAAATTAGCATCATCCATTCAAGAGAAAAATGATAATTGCTCAGTGGAAGAAAACAAAAAAAGCAACAACATAAAAGGCTCTTCTTAGTATTGTTTCAGAAACACCCAAATAAAGAATGTATAATTAGGGGTAAACAAAACCAGCTCTGCCTGAAGTTTGATAAACATCTCTAAATCTCAAGCCAGCCCTCAAGTGTTCACATTTCATTAAATCTGGCATTGCTCATGTGATCATTGCTTCTTGGCTTCTCATGAAACTGTTGAGCAGAGACTCAGACAACTGCCTATAATTTCCATTCAATTTTATGAATTTAAAAATTTACTGATTTATTAGGTTTTATTGATTGGCTACTAGTTTATATAACTGTATATTTTGGGGAGTATGACTTCACAGCTCCATATATTAACATGCCTCATTCACCCTCTACAGAGGTCCAGTGCCACAATGCTGTTAACATCCTTTATCTTCTGCTTTTTCTGGTTCTTTCTTCCCTCTGGTAACTAGTGTATTACTCATAGAGTCTCAGAATTATTCTTGTTGCTTTACTCTTTTGCCCTGGTTGAATATTTATATCTTGCAAATGAGTGAGACCATCTGGTAACTGTTTCTTATTTTCTGACTTATTTCACTTAGCATAATCACAATATCCATTAATTTTGTCAAAAAGTGTATTATTTCATTTTTAATAGCTGCATAGTATTCCATTAAGTAAGCAAAGGAACTACATAATGAAAAATATAAGACATTTGAAGGAAGAAAACATAAAGAAGTGGAAAGATATAAGATATTCAGTGTTCATGGACTGGAAGAATAAATTTTGTTCATATATGGCCATACTACCTAAAGCAATTTACCAATTCAATGCAATACCTATAAAAATTCCAATGATATTCTTCAAGGAAATAGAACAAAAAATCATGAAATTTGTATGGAATACAAAATAACATGCCTATGCAATTCTGAGAGAATAGAAAGAAGATGGAGATTTCACTCTCCCTGGTTTAACTACAAGCAAAAAAAAAAAAAAAGAAGAAGAAGAAGAAGAAAGAAACTAGATCATCACTTTATTCCATACACAAAATTAGTAACACAGATTAAATACTTGGTTTTAAAAACTGCAACCATTAAATGCATTTTAAAAATAAAGATGTTATTACTGGACATCAATTACATAGATGTATTTAGAGATAAATCTCCAATTACATGAGAAACAAAAGTAAAAATAAACAAGTGTGACTAAATCAAGCAAAAGATTTTGTACCTCAAAAGAAACAACAAAAAAGACAACCTACTGATGGGGAGAATATAATTACATATCACACATCTGACAAAATATGTAAAGAAATTACATAACTCAACAACAAAAACAAACAAAAAAAACTGTCCAAAAATTGGCAAAACAATTTTTAAATTGTTTAAAAAAAATGTTAAATAGACATGTTTCCAAAGAAGACATTCAGGTGACCCATAGGCTACCTGAAAACAAATAACCAACATCACTTATGATGAAGGAAATGCAAATCCAAACCATAATGAGATACGAACTCACACCTGTGAGAATGGCCTATATAAAAAACCAAACAAAGCCATCTATATATCTATTTCTGGATCTAGATAAAACTTTTTTTTTCTGAGGCGACACTGGTATTTTTGAAATCTAGGAGCCCCTTCCTCTGGTGTTCCCACCATAGTCCCCTGCCACCAAACCACACACAGTCCACCAACATAGTCCACGGAAGCAACAAATGTCTGTGAGGTGAGGAGAAAAAAGTCTCATCTACTGTTGGTGGGAATGTAATTTGATGCATTCTCTATGGAAATGGTATGACTATTCTGCAGAAAAAATAAAAATGGTAATATCAATGATCCGGCAGCACCACATCTTGTGAAAAGGTTATTTCTCTTAGATGATAGCAGCAGCATTCACAATAGCCAAGATGTGAAACCTATCTACATGTCCACCAGCTGATCAGCAACTATATTAATTTAAAAATTTTTTTTATAAGGGTTCAGACAACATTGTTGGCAGCAATGAGAAGGCAGACAGATATTAAGGACCGGGACAGAATGGAGAAAAGGAAGATGATGCAGCAAAAGACAATGTGCTTAGTGGTTTAGAGCATAGGTGTTAGAATCAGAGAAGCTGGCATTTCAATTACTTGGTAATAATGTGACATTTCAAAGGTTGTTCACCTTCCCAGTTTCATTCTACTGAAGGTAATGATATCTAAATTCCTGCCATATTGCAAGGCCTAAGTTAGCATATGCAAAACATTTAGCATGGCACCTGGCACAGAGACATGATAGCTAGCATATAGTGAGCTCTATGTACCAGGGATGGTGCTAAATGCTTGTAATAGATTATTTCACCTAATCCTCAAAGTAGCCTTTCAAAAGTAGATGCATTTATCATCTCTTCTTCATAGGCAAGGAATCAGATTTAGAGACATTAGCAAACTACCCACAGGAAGTTATAGGGCCAAGATCCAAGTCCACATCTGGCTGTTTCCAGAGGCCTCACACCTGGGCCACAGATCCTGTAGTCAGGTGATGCTCATGTCATACACTGAGGGGCTACTATTCACAAATTCACAAACAACTCACTTAATACCTACTACATGAAAAAGGAGGTTTTGTCTCTCATTTTACAGGTTAAATTAAGGCAAGAGATAAACAGGGTTGAATTCATAGGTCTGTAACTGTGCAATTACACTGGACCTGTGCTGAGAAGTGTCCTGTGCTTGGTTTAATGCTCTGCTATTGCCACCTTGAAACCCTGAAGCATCTTTGAAGAGGGAGGTCTTAGTTTTCTGTTGATCTAGCTCTTCATTTATGTTGCAGTGGGCCTAATCTGGATTCAAACATTATCCTGAGGCACTGTAATGTACTACCATGAAATTTAATTTAATTTAATTCCATGTGGAATTAAAGCTAGAGTGAAATAACTACTCTATTTTCTGAACAGTAGTAGCCTCATGCTCTCAGAATCTTAGAAACAGAAGCCCACACATTAGTTTTTGCAATTTCTGCCTCAGAGAAGGACAGTCTTAGGAAATGAATGAACAGAAAATAGAAAACATGCAATTGCACTTGAGTCTTTTAAGTACTTTTTAAAGGAAGAGAAACTTGCCATTTGCTAGCTTTGTCTTTGTGATGTCCATGGAAACAACACCATACATTTACTAGTAAGGAATAAGTGAAATATAAGGCACTTAGGAAGCACCATCCTTCCAGACAGAATCTAGCTGAGTAGACAAGAAAATAAATAGTTATGGTGACACTATCTATGGCCACGGTGCTGGCTTTATTTAATGTATGCTGGAGAGTATAATCTTGCAATTTGGTTTGTATGAACAGCACTATTGAATTGAAATATAGGGAGAGCCAAATATGTAAATTTTAAATTTTCTATAACACATTTAATAAATAAAAAGAAACAGGTGAAAGAAAAATTTACACCATATTTTATTTAGCCTAACATATCCAAAATGTTATCATTTCAACATATAATCACTAAAGTAATCATAAGGATATGTTTTACATTCTTTTTATACTTAATGGCACATTTCAGTTAGACTACAATTTTAAGTGGAAATAGGCTATCTGTATTTATTTATTCCCAAAGATTTATTTATTTATTTATTTATTTATGTATACAAGAACTGGGAGATAGGCCAATGAGAGGATTCATCAGAGACAGAGTAGAGACAGGTTGACTGAAAAACACTGCTGAGGGGAGCAGCAAGCAAGACAGCAGAGATCTGTGCCATGTGGGTCACCTCCCTGGCTAAAGATTGAACTCATGCTGTAGTGGCTGTGGATAGCTTCACAGTACTGAACTTTTTATTTTATTTTGTATACGTTCTTTTACATTACTCTACATTTTGTACATTTTTCATCTCAGTTGTAATCCCCATGGGGTTCCCACCACCACATCACCTTGTGCCATCACCATAGTCCCATGCGCTCTTCCCACCCACCTTGTTCCTCTCTCCTCCCCCTCTCTGGTTTACGGTTGTTAGTGGATGTTCTTCTTTACTTTATTACAATTACTATTCATTTACATATTGCTCATAATTGCTTTTTCATACAGTGGCAGAATTGCAACAGAGACCATATAGCCTACAAAGCCTAAAATATATACTATTTTGCTCTTAATAGAAAAGTTCATGAAAACTTGATCTAAACATTTGCCAGAATAATGCACCCTCTAGTATAGCAGGCAATACATGTCCCTACACTGTACCACCCAGCTCCAGATGTGAGCAGGCCCACACATGTTTTGTAATGTTTACCTACTTTAAGCTTTTCACAAATCATAGGAATTAGCATCAGAACTAATGTCAGAAAGCAAATGAATTAAAAGTAGCGGCACTCCTGACATTCTTCCCTTAGATTTCTAAATTCTGTGCATTTTCTCATGGAATGCGATCTAATGAGAAGACTATCATATCATACTTGTCTCTTTGTGACTAGTTTATTTCATCCAGCATATTCTCAAAATTGAGCCATGTTGTAGCATAGGTGAATTTTCTTTTAAAGCTGGGTAATTTCATTGCTACAATTATAATTTTAAAAAATCTCTTATAGAAGTTGAGAGATTCAGCACAAAAGAGAATAAACAGAACACAGAGGAATTCAATAATATAAGCAACAAAATACATTTCTTAAAATTATATGTGATTTGTATCCTAATGATACAGAATGTATATTTTTATGTAATAAAAATTTGTAGAAATGGATATATTGGACTACAATAAAGTCTTAGATTTTTTAAAATAAGTAGAATACTTACAGACCACAAGAAAATTAGAAATGAAAAACAAATTAATAATTAAAAACACCTTAACATTTGAGAAATAACAGAACATTTTCCTAAATAATTTCTGAATGAAAGAAATTTGAAACTGAAATTATACACCATTCGAAAGCATGGAGGGGTGGATAGTTCCCATTAAATACTCTGCATCAAAACAATATAATTTTTAGTCAGGGAAAAATACAGAACCTCAAATTCCTTTGCATTAGAAGAAAAATTTACAATGTAATAATTTAGACAACCTGTTAAAGGTTGAATTATGTATACCTGCGCCCAACTTTCTTATTTCTTATGTTGAAACCCTAATACCCAGAACCTCAGAATGTGACTTTGGAGATACAGTCCTTAAAGTGGTAATCAAAGTAAAATGACTTAATGTGGGTGAGCCTTAATCCAACATGCCTGGTGTTCCTTTAAGAAGAGATTCAGACATAGACCAGGAGTGACCATGAGAGGACCCAGTGAGAGGTTCCCCATCAGCAAGCCAAAGAGAAAGTCTCAGAAGAAAGCAAACCTGTGGACACACTGGCCTTGACTTCTAGACCCTAGACCTGTGAGAAAATAAGTTTGTGTTTTGGTTATCCCTTCTGTGTTTTTGTGTTATGGTAACTCCAGCAAATTAATTCAGTGATCTAAACAATGAGTTTAAAAAAGAAAGTTGCAGCAGATTTTAATAAGGACTAGATAAATTAATAAAATGACAAATGCAAAACTATAAAAAGAAAAAAAATCAATCCTATGAGAACTTTGATTAACCTAACTAGAGAAAAACAGAGGAAATATGCTAGATTAAGAATAAGTACAAAGTCACTAATATGAGGAAATATCTATAAATATCTATAAGAATGTATCATCTGGAACTCTGGCAATAATTTGATAACCTACAAAAAATGGATGATACACTAACACAATAAATGCCAAGAAGAAATGAAAAACTTGAAAAGTATAAAAACCGTATAAAAGATTATAAAAATGATTGTAATATTTAGAAAACCATAATTTTACAGTTGACACACTGTCATTTTTAAGAAGTTTTCAGATGATTATATATCAGAATTCAATCTAACTTTTAGAGCAATAACATTTATATTATTCCAAATTATAATAAAGGATAAGAAGTTGTTTGATTTGTGATGCCAATATAATTTTAATTCTAAAGTCTGATAAAAATAGTTAATAAAAGTGATGAGTGGGGGGAGGAGTTATTACTCTGTGGCTTAAATGCAGAAATTCTAAATAAAATATGAGTCGAATCCAATAGAATATTAAAGGAATAATCTAATATTGATCTGCAAGAATATAAGGATGATGCAACATCAGGATTCTATGAACACATATAGTGTATTATACTAATAAATTAAAGGAGAAAAATAATATTTTATCAATAAATAGAATGTTAAATATCTTTAGTAAAATTTAATATTCAATTCTAATTATACTACACTTGATCTTAGCCAAAAGGACAAGAAGTGACCAATTCTAATTTTAAAATCTTTTTGTAAAACAGAATACAGAAAAACTAGTTTAAAAAATCATCACTATTTTGCTAAAAATTGAATGCAAACATTCTAGATGATGAAATGTTAAAAGATAATCCTACTAACATCAGACAAAGCTGAATATCATCACTATTATTCAATATTCTTTGAGAAAAACAGTAAGAGAAGAACATAAAAAAAAGAAATAGAGATGGAAAGTGTTTGAGTTGGGGACACATTTTAAGGGTAAATTGATAGAACTTATTGATAAATTGAATATAGTAAGGAAGAGTTATAGTGATTCCTAGGGTTTTTGATTAAAGGAAGTACCAGTAGTTGAGAATGGTCAGCTTACTATTTATTGAAATAGGAGACATCTGGAAATAGATTTGTGAAAGAAATCTGTAACTTTGCCTTGGACATATTGAGTTTGAGGCAGTGGCTAAAGAATAGGATTTTGTACCAAGTGGACTGAGTTTGAATGCTAGATTCACCACTTTCAGGCTGTATGGCCTGCTGTATATCATTCAATCTTTCTTCATGTGATTTTCTTCATGTGTAAAATGCAAATGAAAATGTATTCACTTCATAGAATTGTTGTGAGAACAACAATTAATTGAACAATTAATTGACAGAGAACATTGTATAATCCACTAATCTACCTTAAGCTTCTGGAATAGTGTCTGGAACATATGGGATACTAAAAAATATTGATGAATTAATGATGAATATTATACATTATGCATTCATGATTTGTTGAATGAGCTATAGTTACAACTGTCTGAACATTAAATCCAGGTATCAATGAATATCAAATTTAATAAAACAGAATGAAAAGGAAGCCCTTCTTTAGATCTTAAAACATGACAACTACCACATTTAAAGGTAAGAATTGTCTGATCAAGAAATAGTTCAAGAAACAGAAATTAATGCATACAAGAGCATATGGGGAAGAAGTAGATTATTCAAATAAGCAATGGAAATGGTTAAGAATTTTGGTGAAGGTGGTAGATTATGCAGTTAGATTCTCACCTTACTGTATAACTAAAATAAATTCAAGATAGATTAAAGAGTTGAAAGTAAAATATGAAGAATTAAAGGCAAGAGGTGTTGAAGGATGTATGGGTAAATATTAAAAAAGTTCTTGTGATGGAGAAGAACTTACTGAAGATTAAAATCATGAAAGAAATGACAAAGGAAAAAGTAAATACATTTGACAATATAAAAATGTTAAGCTTTTGAACATTAAAAAACTGAAAAGTTCAGTCATGGGAATAGAAAGATTGGCAGGAAAGATGAAAATGAATCATGGAAGAAAAACAAAATATTAAATGTGAAGGAAACATGAGCATCTTTAGGTCATATTCTCCCTAGTTTACTCCCTAATTCTACAAAGAGATGTCCTCGGTTGCCACTGAAATGGGAGACTGTAAACTTTACCTCATATTTTGGCATGACTAGGTAATAACAGTTGCTCTCTACCTGTCCCATGTACTAGAATGAAGAGTCTTGAGGGTAGGGACTCTATCTGCAGAGTCACTCCCTGATCCCATTTGCCAGGAACACCATGGGTGCTCAATGAACACTATTTGACTAATTGATGGAGGAATCTCTTTTATTTGCAAAACTAATTTTCGGTCTTCTCTACCCTCTTCTATATGATAAAGCGTTCTTTTTATTGAGAAATGGCAAATAAAGGTTGTAGATCCCCTGAGGATTAAATACTAAAATCCCCTCAACAATTTTTGTTGCTGTTATGGGTCTGTATGAATTTGAAGGGCATTTATAATTCTAATATTGCTCTAGGAAGTTAGCCAAAAACTCCACCATCACCTGGGAGTTTTGAAACCTTGAGAACTTTTCCCCTGGTGTGTTTAAGAAGTATTCAGATTCAATCTGCACGAGGAATGTCCTGGCTTAGGTTGACATTTTTGTCTTTCCCCACCTCCCCCCCTAAGTAACGCTGCAGCTTCCTTTCAGGGTCATACACGATTCCAGCAGTCTTTTTGGTGTGTGGAAGATAGCCCTCCATGCTTCCCTCAGCTCTCACGGCTCTAATAAGAGACAATCCCCACAACACATACAGTTTCTCAGCAGGATAAAAGCTAGTTTCTATCAGGTAATATTTCTCTCTTGAGAAAGTATAGTTTGTAACTCTGGCACTATCAAATTTCCAGGTCATCTTTGCTTGCTGGGAAAAAGAATCCTTATGAAGAGAAGTTGCTCCCTGGAGAGAGAAGAAGACACCATTCACCCCCTGAACTGACCCTTGACCCGGAAGGATGGCTGCAATGGGCCACAGGGAGGCTGATGAACTGGTGGGCAGAGGAGGTTTGGGCGACCACAGAACAGACGAGCCCTTAAGTGGAATGACTCGTGTGGCCCTTCTGTAAAGCTCTTGCAGGCTGACCAGTGTGGTCATCAACCATACTTTGATCATTTTCAAGTTGTTGAAGTGGCTCAGCGGATTAATAGGATATTGCACTGACTTCCTCAAATGCACACACACAGCATCATTTAATGCCATTTTCAAGGGCAAAAGGAAAGAGATCCGATAGCCTTGCAAGTGAACAGAGAATAGTCACAACATAAAATCTAAAACCTCATCCCCACCACCCAACAGGGAGAAAACTGCATAGGATAATGTGTCTTCCCATTGCCTCTGTACCACATTCATGGTCTCCATTTAAACTCTGTTCTCCCTTTTCTACTTTCCAGGAGACTTCACCTTAGAAATGGAGGGAGCTGTGCTAAGGAAAGTTCCTTCTTTCTCTGACACAAACACTGTGTCCTTAAAGTACTGTGCATTCTTCTAGCTTTTCCAGCCTCAATATAGTCAAGACAATGCCTCAAGGCACCTTCTTTGTGACCTTTAAATTTACCTTGACTTTTCCAAAGTCCAGATAGACCCAGTAAAGGGGCAAAAATTACTTGACATAGAATTTCATCCTGGATAGCTAACTCAGGTTGAGGCTTACATCATTATTTAGTCATATTTACCAAATGTCTTACCTGCTCTATTATCTGTTTTTTCAGACATGTGCAAATTTTTAGTTTTAATTGGTCTTATTTACCAAATGTCTTATTCGTTATATTATCTGGATTTTCATATGTGCTCTCATTTTTATTTCACTGTAAAGAGAGTCTAACCTAGCAAACCCAGTGACTTGCTGAATATCCAGGAAGACTATATTCATCCTTAAAATCAATGCTTTTTAATAAGAACTAAATACCTGCAAATGAAAATGTTAAATATTGAAAATTTACTTTTTGAGGATAAGATATTTTGTTGTTTCAAAAGTTATCTAATATTCCTGAGTATTGTTTTAACTGTCCTCATCATCTGAAAACAAATAAGCCTTTGAAATCTTTTATAATTTAAGGAAATTATACTAGTACTTACACTTCTGAAAATACCTATGTGGCTAAATATATCTTAGTATTCCTATGGCAGGGGGTAACAATGGAAAATATTTCCCAAAAGTATAAAGTGAATAATAGATTGACAAAATTTTATATTTTGGATGTTTGCATCTTGCCATCCCTTTTCACCCCCACTCAAATACAAGACAGACATTATTTTGACTTTTCTATTCTTTTCCAACAAAGTGTATTTTGCTTTACTTGAGACAAAACAGAATTAACGAGAACTCTATAATATTATAGTTCCCTATAGAGATTCAAATATGCTATGAGATAAATTCTGTTCAATAGAAAATTATAACCACGTAAAAGAAGCCTTGTATAGCTGGACTTACTAAATATACATATTATAAGATGAATATATATATGTATAATGAATTTTTAGATGCCTTTCATGAAGTTTCAATATTACCTCTGTATGCATGTATGTTCAATTATCAGAGATCTTTTAAAATTCTCTGTCTCAAAGCTTTTTAAGAATTATCCATTCTTGTACCCATGTTTATAAAGAAATAGCTTCATAAATCCCAGTTTAACCAGGTAAAGGTTTATTTGATTACCTAATAGATTGGATCAAACTGTTCTAAAGCTTTTTATTTTTTTAAAGATTTATTTTTTATTGATTTATGTATACAAGAACTGGTGTCTAGGCCAGAGGTGCAGGGGTGAGTGGATTTACCAGAGACAAAGTGGGGAACAGAACAGGCAGATCTACTGAAATACCCTAAGGGGAGCAGTGGGTGAGGCAGGAGAGGTCTGCTGTGCCATGTGGGTCAGCTGTGGCCAGGGATAGAACTCATGCCGCAGTGGCTGCTGATCACTTTATAGTGTTGAGATTAACCCCTTGCACCATCAGGGAGGCCCTCTAAAGATTTTTAAATTTTTACTTTTAAAGTTAAGCCTTCAGATCACCCTGAAGGCTGACCAGAAACACCAAAAGTTCACATATGTTCACAAGTTCATAGTTAACTCTCTTCAGCAAATCCACCTGGACTCAGGCCTGAAGCTCAAAGATAACAAGAAATGGTTTCTCTTCAAGAAGCTAACAATCTGAGAAGATATTGATAAACAGCCAACCATGTAAACACACAAGTATGAAAATGTCTTGTGAACTCTGGGAGTATGTGAGAGAGAAAATGATCAATTTCTCCTGGAGAATGTGGGAAAATGATAGATTTGCCGTTTTGTCTGCTTCCCGCAGTCAATTTTACCCTTTTTTTTAAAAAAAAAAATCTATTTATTTATGCATACAGAACTGAGGTACAGGACAGAGGTGCAGGGGTGGTGACAAGATTCACCTCTGAGTAGGACTGTAAGATGACTCTTTGGTTGCAAGAAAGAGTTTTCATAAGTATAAGCAACTCAGCATAATTCAAGACCCCTTTCGAGTGATTATCTCAAAAATGGGCTCTTAATTAGCCCCAGAGACTGGTTCAATGAAATTGGTCCAGATACAGGGAAACCTAAGACTTTCATTTCAGAGAAGTTCCGCTGTCTCCCTTTACCCCCATTTCTTGCTTCTTGTGAGTCTTTACCTATTAGTCTCCTTGGAAGGCTGCTCCTGCTCTCACAGTTCTTGGTGTTTGAGTAGCTAATTGACATAAACACGAGGTATATTTCCAATGGCCTATTTCTAGTCACAAACATCATCAACCTTCTAAGGCCCAAACATCACTAAACTTCTAAATGAATAAAGATCCAAAATCACTTCTATACTAAGCAATACTTTGCATTCTGTCATTCACATACTCGTGTACTCCCGTTTGGGTGTCGGGTAGCAGGAGCCTGTTCTGGGAACTCAGAGCACAAGGCCAGGACACCCTTCCATCATACTTATGCACCTCACACTCAGACAGGAGCAAGGCAGTACATCAACAAGCTAAATAATGCACCTCTGTGGCATGTGGGCAGAAACAGCACCCAGAGAAAAGCCACCCAGCTAAGGAGAGTTGCAAACTCCACACACCTTGGCTCTGCCTGGAAATTGATTTGTTTTCCCTCATCAACAACACGTTACTGAGATAGCACTACCTGAGGATGTGCTGTGTCCCCCAGTTCTCTCATCCCATCTTGCACAGCTAGGAGAACCTCTTCTTCTTTCCATCCTTCAAGTGCAAGCTCAGGTATCACCTCCTTTGAGAAACCTCTTGAAACATATCATTTCCTGTCCCTCCTACCTCTACCAAATTCTATCTATCAAATTCTGATTCTCCCAGAAGTTGCCACAATTGCCCACCCCAATTTCAGTTCATCCCTCTGTGGATCCCACCAATCTGGATCCTTAAACTGGTTAATGTCAGAGACCTGGATTTATTCACTTTTGTAGTCTCAGGACCTGGCACACAGATGGAGCTCAATATATGCGGGCTCATGAATAAATAAAAAAGGGAAATTCCCAGCCTCAGAGCTGTGTACACTCCCTCAGCAATGTACTTCATTGATCAGCCAGTTCTGCTCCCCGCTCTGTCTCTGGTGAAGCCTCTCACTGCCCCTGCACCTCTGGCTCGTACCCCAGCTCTGTATGCACAAACAATGAAATCTTTTTTTTTTTTAATTTTTAGTAATAGGTTATTTTTACATCATTTTGTGCGTTTTTCCATCTCAGTTGTAATCCCCGTGGGCTTCCCATCACCAAATCACCCGTGTGCCATCACCATAGTCCAGTGCACTTCCCTCCCCCCCACTGTTTTTGATCCCATTCCCCACTCCACCCCCATAAGATGTCTCTGGTATATAGCTGTTCATTATTTTTATTATTTTCTTGCCTGGTCCGTTATACTCCTGTTATGAGTAAAACCATCCGGTATTTTTCCTTTTTTCTCTGGCTTATCTCACTAAGCATGATCTTTTCCAGCTCCATCTATGTTGCTGCAAAAAGGCAAGTGTTTATCTTTTTTTGGTTGCTGAGTAATATTCCATTGTGTATATGTACCACATCTTAAATAAGGAAACCTTTAAAAAAAATCAAAGGAGAAACACACAAGCAGATGTATATGGCAAAATCAGTGCTAAAACAGAAATTCCATAGGTTTCTAAATGTTCTTTTCCTTAAGTTAAATATTTTCCCCACCAATGATTGCATTGGGATAATGGAGAATTGGCAAATGGGAAAGAAGGGAGTTAAGTAATTTAATAAAAAGTATAAAGGCGTTAAAGCTAGTCATACATGAGGTGTGAATTTTGGCTCTGTGTGGATTTTCTTAATTCTAAATTTATAAAACTGTCCCTTGTGTAGAAATGTTGGGGTGAGGAAGCAGTCACAGCCTTTGACACTCCTCAGAGGGTTGCTAATAATTAAATAAATGATGGGTGCCAATTGCCAAGCACAGTGACCGCCCAACATAAGTGTTGAAAGCACATTAGCTGATGTGTGGCTGTCCCTCCCCACTGCCCCAGGCTGTTTCTGGATCAAAGCAAGGCGGCAGGGACCTGCAGCACAGAATGAATCCAGCTGCCCTGCCCAGGTGAGACCAACTGGTCTTCAATGAGGCCACCCTGCTCCTTGCCACAAATAAGGCAATATTCCTTTTGTTTTCCTCCTGCCTTAAGTGAGCTTTCTAGAATAACAGCTGGAGGGCTATTCATGAGGGAAGGGTAAGCTTCTTGCAAAATTGTGGTGTGTGGACTTCACCAGGAGCCCCCTCTTGCGTGACCCCGATTCCTGAGGCCTGCTGCAGTGCTGAAGCAGATGAGACTGGGGAAGTTGCTCTCCCACTCTCCTGCCGTGGCTCCCGGCAACAGCTTAATGCTCCTCTCCTCCTCAGCCAAACTTTCCTGTCTCAGTTCTCTTGCCTCAAGTTCTGTAATGGGGCTGAGGCTAGCTAGCCAATTAATTGCCAATAAAGTGCACAGGAGATTAACGTGTGAACCTCTTGTATCCTAATAAAGCCTTAAACATTTCCATGTACATTTGCCAGTGAGTATAGTAAGGCTCCAGGCCCAGAGTGTAAAGGAACTCTTAGAGAGAGGAAGAAGATTTTTACAGAGTGAGAACGTGTCTAAGGTTGGAAGGGACCCTGACGTGTGTTCCTAGGGGACCTCAGAGCAGTTCAGCTGGCATTGGTTGTATCTTGGGGACTAAAAGATTTTCCTTGGTTCTGAAGGTGAGGGGGGAAAGTTTGATGTAGGAAGAACCAGGGACTGGCTGTGCCCAAAAGAGCATGTGGCTTAGACATGCAGGAAGATAGCAGAGGGTGCTGTGAGGCTGCCCCCTCGCCATCAGCCAGGGCCTCCCCTCACTCATTCAGACACCCACACCAGCTGGGCTGGGATGCAACTTGGTCAAGAGTCCTGGGGTAATTTATCAGCTCAGACCTTTGTGCCTGGACCTTTGGCATTTTTCTCTGCTGTGTACAGCATCCCATAACTAGGGCAGAATTCTTTTGGGAAGGTGTTCTGAGGATGATTTCATGATTAAAACAAGAGGAACATTGCATTTTCTAAAGATTGCTGAAAGGGAAGTTCTGCAATTCCTGCTAAAGAGAGGGATGGAGGGAGAGTCCTGAGCTTCTATTTTGTTCCAGTCACTCTGCAATGTGCCTTTGGAGTTGTCCTGCTATGTCCTCTATGCTTTGTGACCCAAACCTCATGCTGGCATGGGGTCTGATCCCCACATCTCAGGGAGAGAAATCACTTTCCTCTGGATCCAAGAGTTGAAGTGACTTTCCCAACATCAGCCCACATGTGGATATTGTCTCCTCCCCCTGGCTGGGCCCCCACTCCCCATAATCCAGGAGCTGCCACTCTACAGGCGTGTTGGCTGACGAGTAAGGTCACCCACACTCGCCCTTCTCTTTCTTGCCAATTGTTTTATGGGTACTGCATAGGCTTACTGATTAGAAAATGTGTTTGAAGGAACACTACTCATCTCAATATCTAGTAGAAAGTGTAACAGGGGGTCTTCCCTGGTGACACGGCGGTTAAAGCATAGCACTACAAAGTTAACCACCACTTCAGCATGAGTTCGATCTCCCCGGCTCTAGAGCTGACCCATATGGCAAGACAGACCTTTCCTGACCCTCCCCCTGTTCCCCTCAGCAGTGTACTTCATCAGTCTGCCTGTCCTGCTCCCACTGTCTCTAGTGAATCCTCTCACTGCACCTGCCCCTCTGGCCTGTACTCCAGTTGTGTATGCATAAATAAATAAATTTAAAAAAAGAAAGAAAGAAAGAGTAGATGAGAATCTTCCTTGTAGAGTTGAGAAAAGTCTTCCTTTAAAAGATGCCCCAAATTTCCTTTTGAACTCATTCACCTTCAGCTTGTAAATTGGCCCCTCTCAACACAGGCTTTTCTGGTTACCTGGACAGGACTATAGTGCATTGCCTGAGTACTGTAGTATGTCTCCTGCTTCACCCGGTAGAAGGCAGCAAATTGGGTGCTCTCTCTGCATGCACACACACACATACACACACTCACATAATATATATAGTTCTGTGTCCGTGAACCACATTTTGGTTAAAAGGCAGATATCTCAGTGCTCCCAATGTGCTAGACAACTCCACCTAGGTGGGTAGTAGTCTATTGCATCTAGATTTGTGTAATTACAACATGATGTTTGCACAATAATAAGATCTCCTAATGATGCCACAGAATGTATCAGATATCCAGTAACAGATGACTGTGCACTTTGTATAAATACAGCTATGTGTGTACGTATGTACATAAAACATTTTTGGTAATCATTAATGTTGTTTGTCAAATGTTTCCAGCATTCTGCTCTCCAAACACATACTTCTTCACCCCTTTGTTTTTTAGGGGCCTTCATATGATTGGTTCTGATCAATGTGTTTGATAAGAAGTGATGTCACCAGACATATCACTCCTAGCTCAAGCCATTAATTGCTGACAAGAGGCCCGTGGGCTCTTCTTCCTCCTGCTTGTGACCAAAAGGTTCTCAGATGCTTCATCATCTGGATCCCTATAAATCTGCCATGGGCAGTCTCTAGTCCCCACTCAGATAACTTAGAGTAGACATATAGCATTGACAGGAAATACTGAGTTTTGTAAACTTGTGAGTATACAAGGCTGCTTGTTATGCAGTATCAGCCAGCCTAGCCTGACTGATACACTTCATAGACTCAAGCACTTTTTATGTTTATTCTATTTCATCCTCCAGATAAATCTATGAGCAGGTGCTATTGTCATGCTTATTATTATTATTATTTGTTCAAAAGACTTAAACTGAGAGGACGTAAGTTGTCTAAGATCAGTGTAGAGGACAGTTTTCTTTTTGTCCTCTTCTTTTTTTTAATTGAAGCATAATTGACATGTGGTATTATGACATATACATACATTGTGAAATGATCATCACAATAAGTCTACTTGACATTTTTAAAGAAAATTTCAATTTGTAATGCCATATTACTGATTACTGTCTCCATACTACACATTACATCTTCGTGACATTTATTTTGTAAGTATTCCCTGTAACTCAAATCCTGGCTCTTAATCAGCATTCTACCTCTGTCCTCTCTGCCTAGGTTATTTCTGAGCCAGGAGGAAAATAACACTTGTTACGCATTCCCCTCAATACATATTTCCTTCATATCACTTGACACATAACCTCAAATTTCCTATTGTCCTCAAAATCGACACATTCTAAAAGGGAAATTTGGTTTTTGAGAAACTACTATAGCATCATAAATTATAGTTTAGTGCTTGGCATTCTATCACTTTCTAGAAAATATGGCCTGGCAGATATAAATCCTTCTCACAGCAAGCAGCCCTCAGCTAAGAAAATTAGTTTTATTAACCAAAAAATCGTTCTTAGAATTGATGGCTGTGTAGATGACCTTTGGCCTGCTGCAATACAGCAATGTGTCTACCACAGTAAAAATGCCAGAGCAAGACAGGTCCTACAAAAGGCAATAAAGGAACAACATTCCAAAGACAAATGCTCTTGAGACACATATGACAGCCGTGGGGAGGGGGCAGTCATCAGTTATAAGAAATGACAGTGTTTTGGCCGCCTCCATGACTTTAACTGACAGGACAAATAAAACTAATGTAAATTATTTTTTCAAAGAGCAAGTCACAAGAGCTACAAATATAAATCAAAGTTAGTTTAGGACTTACACTGATTGAAGTCCACTGAGTTTCCCTCCCTTTTCAATAGACTGAGTCTGGTGTTTCCCTGTTACAGGCATGAAAGCATTGCTTGTTCTTCTACTAGTTTTTCTTTGGTTATTTGATTTAATCTAGGTTTGATTCTGCCGTTAATCCTCTCAGACTTTCTTTGCCCTTCCAATATTCTCTTTGGGGCATACCCTCATCTGGTTGTGCTTGTGGTGAGAGAGAAATGCCCCACGAGTTTTGTTGGAATACAGAGGGCACTCCATTAAAGAGCTATTGCTGTTTGCTATGCAATCTATTCTGAAGTGACTTTGCGATATTGTACTTTTTGGACTTTCTACGTTTGGACCCTACTAAGATCCTAGCCTGACTTACTTTAAAATACCTCCCATTTCAGGGAGGCAGGAATGAAGTTGCTTCTTAAGATACATTCACATTTATTTTGTGGAAAGAAATATAAAAAAACTAAAGGAAACAAATTTAAAATACCCTCCTCCTGATTCCAATCCTTCCTCTACCATATCACAACCTCATTAGGATGAGCTGGTCAAAGACAAGGGTATGGCATTCTTGACGAAGGACGAACCTAAATCCAGAGGTGTTTGAAGTCTCTAGTGGCTTAATGTTCAAAACTTTCCTTCCTCAGGATGAAGGTTCAAACACAATTTAGGTCAAAGTTTAAAGAAGTCTGCCACTTCAGTGGACAGATAAAGATTTGGAAAGTTGCTTCTGAGGCCTGGTGGCTCGACCAGACAGGGAAGACAGGATAATGGAGACCAGGCTCCACCCTCCACAGTTATCTATCACAGTTACCTGCCTTTGGTTTCTATAAGAACTAATGTTCACTAAATACCTCTCCCTTATCAAAAAAGGAAAACACACAACAACCCCCCCCCCCCGTCTAAATCCTACCTTTGTTCTGGCAAACTGGGTCGGAGTCATGTGTTCCTGCTCTCTATAGTGGGAACCTCATAATAAGTCACAGGAATTTATGAATTATGCTTGATTAAACTTTCCCTTTTCCCTATCTGAAGATTCCAAGTATTAATCAGAGAGAGACTGAGTTGGCGGGTGTTTCTGTAGGAAGACTCCTCCGTGAAGACAGATCTGAAGTCTACCTTTGCACTGCTTGATTTGGAACCAAAGCATCAGAAACATATATGCTGCATGCAGAGAAGCCACTGCCACATAAAAGCAGCTTAGCAGCATGGAAACTTAATTTTTTGACAACCTGTTTTAATGGGATTGGATTGCGTGCAATAAATTTCACTGTCTTACAAAAAAAAAAACACATCATTCATATTTTTTCTGTTACTTCTGGTTCTCCTACTCACCCACCTTGCCATTTAACACTTCTGTGTTTAATTGTAAAATTCAAGATCAGGATTTTGGTAAGCAAAGTAAGCAGTATGATAATAGACATCTTTGGATATAGTTCTGAGGATCAAAGAAGAGTAACGCAAGCAATAGGTGCCAGTGCAAATACAAAAAACAAATTTCCCCTATGCAAGCAGAGGAGGTGGTATTCATGATTTCCTTCATGTGCATGGCCTCAGCAAGGGAGAAAGTAGTCCCAGGGCAAGGTTTTGGTAAATGAGGGCTCAATGATCAGTACAAAAGATGATTTGATGAGTGCGATCCCGTCACCAGAGCCACGGAATAAAAGCTAGGAATTCTTGGCCTTGCAATTGCAACCACTGACAACTCACTCTGCACTTGAGTCTTCCTTATCCTCTCCCTGGGCTTTTTTTTTTTTTTTAAATTTATTTAAGTATTCAGAACTGAGGTACAGGACAAAGGTGCTGGAGCAGTGAGAGGTTTCACCAGAGACAGAGTGGGGAGCAGAACAGGCAGATGGACAAAGTACACTAATGAATGGTGCAGTGGGCGAGTCAGGAGAGATCTGTCGCACCATGTGGGTCACCTCCGGGGATGGGGATCAAACGCCACTGAAATGGCTGCTGCCAGCTGGCAGTGCTGCATCCTAACCGGTTGTACTGCCTTCCCTGGGCTCCGTCAGTGCAATAAACCTAGGGGAGAGACTGTTTTTCCTCCACATTACCTAGCCTCTCAGAAATACCTTGACTTGAACCTTTTCCTGTAGCATAGTTAGAAGTTGTGAGGGCACAGTCAAGCATGAAGTTGGCACCCGAGTGATACAATTTGTCAGGTGATACAATTGTGACCCAAAAGCTTTCTCAAACCATGTTACAAAGATACAATGCCAGAGCCTCCCTAGTGGCAAAAGGGGTTGAGGTGCAGCAGTATGAATCTATCCACAACCACTGTAGCACAAGTTGGATCCCCAGCCAGGGAGGTGACCCACATGGTGCAGAAGACCACCTGACCCCCCTCCCCAGCAGTATATTTCAGTACATCTGCCTGTTCTGCTCCCCAGTCTGTCGCTGGTGAATACTCTCATCTCCCCTGCATCTCTGTTTTTATTTCTTATATGCATAAATAAATAAACCAAAAACAAAGGAAAAGTTATTTATTAAAAAAAAAAAGAAAGAAAGAGAGATACAATGCTATAGGTTAGGAGTGTTTCTGTCTTAGAAATTCATCGCAAGCCCCAGATAAGGCCATTTGAGAGGGAACTTTAGAATAGGGACATGGAGGTAAGCATGGGGTCAAATGACCCATACCTGTATGTTATTTTCAGCATCTGCTGTAGAACAGAGCTTCACAAACATGCTATCTGGATGAGCTATAAATGCAGATTCTGATTTACTGGGCATGGAATGGCCTGAGACTCAGGCTTTCTAACTAGATGCCTGGGACTGTGACATTGTGGGACCCCACCTAAGAGGATTTGAGAGAGAAGTTAGTAATTCCATATTGGATACATGGATTTTGTGATGTAGAACAATGACGTTTGGGGTGGGAAATGCAGAGTAGATGCATCAACAGAACTAGGCAAAGCCATTTGAGAGATGGCAGCATTTAGATATAACCAAAGGCCACAAACTGGAGAAGAGTCAGGAAATACATAAGAAGGGTGTTCAGGGAGAGGTGTAGGAAGACAGTCAATTTTAATTTTTTTAAGTGTAGCAATTAGAAAAGCTAAAAGAAAACTTCCTCCATGAAAAAAAAAATTGAAATCCTAAAAAATCTTTTAATACAATACCACAGGTATTAAAAATCAAAAAAGTATCAGCAAAAAGTTGTAAGAAATTTAAATCTGCATTTCTATCACAAAACCCCTGTAACTGAAAAGTTCAATAAAACAACTCTTTTGTAGACAAAATGGCAAACAACTGCTTTGAATACATTTTTTAAGGCATACCATAATTATGCCCCTTGTGGTGCAGACATGTGGAGGTTCTTTCTTCATTAACTCTGATGACACATCTCAGGGAACAGCTTCCTTCACTCCTTTAATTTTCCCTGCTCTTGAGTCACCAGGAAAGCAACATCAGTTCCTAGGTCCACACATAGTCAAGTGAAAATTCTAATATGATACAGAATAATAATGTACATCAGGATCAAAAGGAATAGTAGGGCTTGCTGCTTCGACCTTGTCTTGCTCACCTTGACATCACAGACTTCGGCTAACTCAGGACACAGCTCACACAGGCCCTTCATAAATGTTTGTTGAATTTGAAAGTAACATAAAATATTGTATCTAACAAGCTCTGCTCAAATCCCACTACTTCAGAGGGCTTTTCCTGACGAATCCTACTTTTAGAAGGCACTTTGTACTCATGGATTTCTATATAAGCTTTTAATCTTTCCATCTTGCAATTATTATTATTCATGTGTTGTTTTTAATTATACTTTTATTCATTTGTGTGTCTATGTGTATGTGCTTGTGTGTTTTATTCCTTCAGTTGACTACTAGCCCTATGTCAGATTTTTTATTTTCCTGCTTTGAATTCCTAAAGTGCCTTCTACAGGTCTAGACACAGTAGGTGCTTAAAAATACTTGTTGATGAAATGTCTCTCCTCTGTCTGGACCACACCATCAAATTTTTAAAAACACTACCAATAGTATGCTTGCCCTAGTCTCTATGATTTTTTTACTTCTCATAAAAATTCAATTAGGAATATTTTAATGTTAAAATTTTACAATAAAATGAATTTTGAAAGCAATCAATAATTAACTATTCTGTAGAGAATTTGCTTTTTGCTGGCAAACTTCCATATATATATATATATATATATATGTAAAGGCTGGTAACACACCGCATTCAAGCTGAAGCATTTACACATCAAAAACAAACTGCTTTTTGGGCCCTCCCTGGTGGCGCAGCGGGTTAAAGCACAGCATTAAGAAGCTAAAGCCACTTCAGCATGAGTTCAATCCCCGCCCGCCCCAGAGGTGGCCCACATGGCATGGCAGACCTCTCCTGATCCACCCACTGCTCCCTTCTGCAGTGCACTTTGTTAGTCGGCCTGTTCTGCTCCCTGCTCTGCCTCTGGTGAAGCCTCTCACTGCCCCTCCAACTCTGACTTGTACCCCAGTTCTGTATGAATAAATAAATAAATCTAAAAAAAAAACCTGCTTTTAAATCTGTGGATTATGAATAAAATCCTATTTCCTAAATATGAGAAAGACAACAAGAATCATATGAGCTGAATAGATTCCTTGTGATTTACTTAAAAATATACTTTTTCCAAACCCATACATATACAGTCAATTAATTTATGACAAAGCAGTCAAGAATATCACAGTAGAGAAAAAACAATCTTTAACAAAGTGTATTGAGAAAACTGAACAGTCACATGAAAAAGAGTGAAACTGACCACTATCTTTTACCATTCACAAAAATGAATTCAAAATGGATTAGAGACTTGACTGTTAAGACCTAAAATCACAAAACTGCTTGAGGAAAACATAGGCAGTAAGCTCCTAGACACTGGTCTTAGTGCTTTTTTTTGTATCTAATACCAAAAGCAAAAATAAGAAACTGGAACATGCTATAAAATTTCTGCACAGCAAAGGAGCTCATCAATAAAATGAAAAGGTAAGCTATTGAGCAGAAGCTGTTGGCAAACCATATTCTGACAAGGGGTTAAAATCATAAATATAAAAAATAGGTACAACCCCGTATCAAAGCCAAGTAACCCAATCTAAAAATGGACAGAAGACCTAAATAGACATTTTGCCATAGAAGACATACAGGTGGCCAACAGGTATCTGCAAATCTGCCCATGATCACTAATCATTAGGGAAACACAAATGTAAACCACAATGAGCAGAACTCCCTGGTGGCTCAAGGGGTTAAAGCGCAGCACTGCAAGCCAGCCTCAGCAGCTTCAGTGAGTTCTATCCCCAGCCCCGGAGGTGACCCACATGGCACCACAGACCTCTCCTGACACGCCCAATGCTCCCCTCAGCAATCTGCCTGTTCCACTCCCCACTCTGTCTCTGGGGAACCCTCTCACCGCCCCTGCACCTCTGGCGTGTATGCATAGGCAATGAGGACGTATAAGAAGAACAAACAACATCCCAGGCCCCAGCAACCATGTTTTAGTTTAACAAAAATTGAACCAGCACAAAAACACATTTTTGAACAGAAACAAACTGCTAAGGTGTTATTCATATTTTTCCTGGAAAATTGTCGGATATTTAAAATTAACACTCTGGTAAAGGGAGGACATAATTGCCACATAATATTAAAAACCTAAACTATTTTTTTGTGCAATAATACCCAATAATAATCACGTAAAAGAACCACTCTTTATTCTTACAAAAGGAGCACATTGAGGCCCTCCCTGGTGGTGCAGTGGGTTAAAGCACAGCACCGAGAATCTAAGGCCGCTTCCGCATGAGTTCGATTCCCGCCTGCCCTGGAGGTGACCACATGGCGCGGCAGACCTCTCCTGACCCGCCCGCTGCTCCCCTCAGCAGTGTACTTTGTTGATCTGCCTGTTCTGCTCCCTGCTCTGTCTCTGGTGAAGCCTCTCACTGCCCTTGAGCCTCTGGCCTGTACCCCAGTTCTATATGCACAAATAAATAAACCTTTAAAAAAAAAAAAAAGGAGCACATTGAGTCTGTTAGGAAATACACATTTTCTTAGTAGTTAGGCTTTTCTGACAGGTTATTTGCGCTCTTCTACAACAAACAGCCTGATTCTAGGCCAGATTCATTAAAGTAGAACTTTTTTCTAAGATCAATGGCAACAAATTTACTAAAGACCTACTGAAAATGAGTTTCAAATTAGGTTACTAGTGTTGTGTTGACCTACGAATGAAGCAGGGCCAGGCACTTACTCAACACAGATCTGGAAAAGAAGACCGACCATTTGAGTGATGGATTCCTTTGGCCTACATGTTGACCTTATTGTTGTTTCTCAAAGCCTTTCATGTTGTGGTTATTGGAATAAAGCTCAGCTATTAAAAATCCAACACTCCCCATCATGGCATGTGCTTATTGTATGACATGTTTATTATTTTTCTTGCTGTTGGTTTTATGGTACATTCCCACGGTGGCACAGGACTAACTATATATATTTGTTTTTCAGTTGTATGATTTGGCTCAGAAATAGACTACACTGCTAGCCTCCCTGGTAAGCTCATTAGATTCCAAGAACCATAAAGGCCGAAGGAGGCCCCTGTACCATTGAGAGTGATCTGGCCTGATGTTTCTAGCCAAAACTTTAATGCAAAGCTCACTTATTAATAGTACTATTAACTGGTTTGTCTCCTTCTTCTATAAACAGGAATAGATAAGTTATCTTATGGGAATGGCAATGTTCTAAACTTAGTCTCTTCAGTATCCCTTTTTTGAGAGAATAAAACCGTTAGAGACATAACTTATTCTGGAATAAGGAAGCCCAACTTGTTGATTACTATGAGAAGACAGATATCAACTGTATTATCTATTGATATTACTCCAGGGGGAATAAAAGTCTTATTTTTAACATTTGTTTAAAAATATGTTTTAGAAAACAGTTTTCTCTTGTTGAAACATCAACTACTAGAAAATCTACTTGGTTAGTATTCTTGAGGTCTGCTACTTTGTCACATTTTTTTTTTCCCATATGAAGCTTTGGCTTTCTCATTGGTTCTTGATTAAAATTCCTTGGATTGCCTCAAAGTGCAATCCCTTAGACAAATTTAGTTGCCTTTAAAAAATGCCAGCAATAGAAAGCCCAGAAGGAAAACAAGTATTATTCTAGAGAGCAGCCACCCTGGAAAGACAGTTTTGTTAGTGGAAACACATTAGTCTTTCACAAACTAAGCAACGATGATATTTACAGAGCAGTTTATAAAAGGTCAAATGCCCGTCTTCTGCCAAAGGAGTGACACCCAGCTCCAGCCCAGGAAAAGCAGGAACCCAGCAGCAGCTTCAACCAGCCTCTGTCGACTTGCGTCCGGGATTCTGAGACTTATGGGGGGTTTTAAATTAAATTTTTTTTTGTTTCAATAACAGAATAAAGATTTAGAAATTCGAACTTTTGCCACTTACAGAGCTAAAACTTATTTAGCCAGTTAAAACTCCCACCTGAAAGCCATTGCTATAGAATAAGACGCTCACTTCGAAGGTAGGCTTTCCCAAAGGGAACTCCAAAGATGCACTGAGCCGCCGTGGGCGAAGACGATCAGTCTGTTCTATTAAAGGTGGTCCGGGCATTTGGGTTTGAGAACTGGAGCCGGTGGAGGGACCCGCTCCGGGTTGCAGAAGGACCCGGCGAAGGTAGAGGGCGCCACCGTGAGGCTCCCATTTCAACGCCTGTCATTTCAATTGTGGTGGGTTAGAGATCACAGAGAAGCAGGGCTATCTGTTGAAGAGACATCAGACAGTGCAGTGAAAGGGTAATCCATTTATTTTTAGAGAAGTTTTCCACTCAGAGATCATACACGCTGCAGATCACAGAAACACATGCAAGCATGAAATTTAATTTTTAGGAACTCTTTCCTGGGGCTGCCATAGAAAGCAAGAGTGAAAGGGAAATGATAATCATGACAAGGCAATTATGGAGGGGCTTGGAGGAAATGAAAAACTTTGAAAAGACATAGTTAAAAAAATTTTTTTAATTAAAGAACTCACACCAGCTGCATTATTTTAACTCAAGGAGCTGAATTTCCATAGCAGGGACAGCACTTTTAAACTTTAAAATAGTCAACAAAGGACGACGCATGTTTTCCCCCCAGATGTGATTTTTCCCCTTAGTGTTCAGAATCTATAAATGTGATAAATATTGACTTAGTAGGCTCCCAACAGATGGAATGAAACATGTAGTGAAACAAGAGCAATACAATTGTGCTTTGGGCATGAAATGAGTGAGAGATTAAGCTGAGGCTTCCCTAGATTATTAAGAGGAAACAAAGTGGGTAATAGTGTTTATGCACAGCTGCCTGCCGTTTTCAACAAACAAAAACAGCACATTAAAAGAACCCTCAACCATGACTTTTCTTTTGCAGAATGATGGTTCCATTTCCTTTCATTTTCTGTTTTTTTTTTAAATAGGACCAAAAACAATCATCAAAAAGATGATATTCTCTTTTAGTTTCTTGACATCACTTTAAATTGTCTGTCTTCAAATAAACACTCAGTGAGCATTTACTTCAGAAGAAAAACAACATTGTTCATATGTTCCAATGCTAAAAAAGAATGTCAGTATAGTAAAGCCATGACTTACTGAAACTCTCCAACATTTAGCATTTAGTAAAAGCCTCCAACAGAGAGGATGGACTTTTGGAAACTCAAATCTTCCTGGGTGGCAAAGGCACAGAGCAATGGAAATTCAAATGTAGAAGAACTGTTTACTATAACTTGATGTTATCACACTGCAGACAGGTAACATTTTCTCATGTAGATAATCTTTGGGAAGAACTTTTACCTGAACTATCGGCTAAATAGCAAATTTTAATTGAAAGTGTGTAACACCCATTTACCAATGTTTTGATTTTAAGCATATACATAGCATGTATTTTGTATATTATGTAGATGTATGGATACAGATACACATATGTTAAAATGAAGGCTTCCACCTTTGTTACATTGATGTAAGGCCCTCTGAGTCCAATGGAAAGGGAGGAGGACGTAAGGTCCTAAATTCTTATATACTCGGTTTTCCAAACCGTCATCACAGCAACAAAAGAATTTGTCAAATTGTCACAATTTACAGCCATCCCAGACATGGGAACTTTTGAGGGAGTTTGTGCCTTCACACGGTGCTAATCTCACTCACAGGGCTGTAAACATGATGGCCGAAGTGACAGCCTGGCTACAAATCCGTCTGGCAGCTTCATTAGACATCTCTCGCCTGACTGATTAAACTGCATTTAAGACCCACTTTTATTTTTTCAACCCTTTTGTTTAAATTAAAAGGTCATGTTTTCAAGCAAATGATCTGATGCTCCCTTCAGTCCGGCATCATAATACAGTTACATTATTACCAGTGTTACCCCAAACAGTGAGTCAGCTGTCTCCACACACCATCCAAGCCCCACCCCCCACCGGACAGCCACCATATCGGGGAGGGGAGGGTGACTGTTGATTTATTTGCAGTAGAACCTAGTGAGGGGGTCTGACTGGTGACCATTTGAGTTGTTGTTTAATAACAAAATCCTAATGGCCTCCTGATGGGAAAATTGTGTTTGATGGGTTCCATGTGTAGGATACACCTGCAATTTGGACATCTTTCCTTTCACATCTTAGTAGTGTCTTTTTTTCTTTAAATGGATACCACTTCACAGACCTCCATATTTTATCACTGTCTACTTTTAAAAACACCACCAAAAATTAACTTTCTTGGAGCATGGGCTATCGGACCAAAATATTAAAGAAATGCATGCCATGTTTTAAATATATTTGCTAATTCTTTACTACGATGTATCAAGACATTCATATTGTGAGCAGAACAGGCAGCAGGTCCTGCATCCTGAGCCCCGATGGCGGCACTCAAGGCAAAGGAGAAAATGTGAGGGAGTTTCCCTTACTCTACTCTCTCTCCTGTGGCTTTCCTGTTGGTGTGGATGGAAAATTCAGGCGCCCATCTGGGTGATAAGACATTACTGAGTTGTTCTCACCTTCCAGGCAGAAGGTCCTTCCCCAGATATTTCATTGCGGACCCCAGAAGAATCTAAAATCCAGAGAGAGGGGACGCAGGGACATCTCTGCTTCCATGCGGGAGAGGGAGAAACTGAGCTTGCGGGCTGCCCTCTTTTGCTTTGTTTCCAATGGTGTGTATTGCTGATCATGCTTGCTTTCTTTCCTAATGTGTTTACCATGACTCAGTGTGAGACCAATTCTTTTGTCATGAAGTTGATGAGAGCAGCCAGGTCAGGCAGCATCTACACAGGTGTCGGGATTGGTGCTGGGAACTAAAGTCTCAATTCCTAGTGCTGATATCTTTCATTTGTTAGTTACAGAATTTTGAGCTTTTTATCTGTTACTAAATTCTATGCAAAAATTGATTTTTGGATTAGATTTGTTTTTTTTATTTTTACATTTTCAATTATAATTAAATCCTCCATAATCATCAAGGGTTGAGTAGAACTAGGGATGGCAAACTCCTACTGAGCATCAGTAACTCAGTGTGAACAGGGTTAGTGAACCATATTAAAGGAATAGTATTTCCTTTTCATTTTCATTTCAATGAGATTCAATTTACAATAAATAAATTTGCATATTGGTACTGAAAATAAAATCTCAGGAAATTTTAAAACCTGCACATGGTTTCATGTACTTGGAATGTAAACAATTTTCATCTCTTCAAGAATATCACTAGACTGCCTGTACCACAAAGTCCAAGTTCTTGAAATGCATTCATGTAAGCCAGTTTAGGGGCAACTGCTTTACAAATGGCTACTGATGAGACCAGAAGTTGGGAATTTTAAACTTAAATTAGTGAACTTTTCAATTTTTCATTTCTCTAACTTTGACTCTTAAAGACAAGACAGGAAATTCAGGTAAAGTAACTAAGCTATTATGTAACCTGAATCATTTAAGTCTAAATACAACTAATTTTAAATGATACTAGTAGCTTAACTTTAGATTAATAATGAAAGTTATAAACTTGAAAGTTATAAAACACCAAAATGCATTTATCTGCCTGCAAATTCTGTTGATTAAAAAATTAGCTTACCATTGAGCTTTTGAAAAGTCTCCATGAACACATACTCTGACTTAAAATCACTTGAAATGTCACATGAGTATCAGTCCCAGGACACACTCCAAACTAATTTTAAACCTTAACTTTGACTTTAATTTATCAAATAAGAAAATGAATACATAAAGTGATTTGTACCTAATATTAAGCAAATGTTGGTAAGTAATTAATGTTGGTAAATAATTAACTAATAACTACTAGGGTCATTTCTAAATCAACATCTGATTGCTAATGCTCAAAGTAATGGATATTTTAAAACTTCTATTCCTGAGCCAATATTTTAATAAAATAAGCCAATCATTATTTGTAGAAAACAAATAAATGAAAGCAAATAATTTAAAAATGTTTCCAAACATCAGGACGCTCTTATTGTTAATATTGACATTTTTGATAAGAACATTTGTCCAAAATGAGAGTGCTGAATTGATGGGGAGGAAAGGAGATATTTTTTGTGCCTTTTCTATGATGCTTTTACTTGGAAAATAAGAATCTATCCTCCATTTGAAAATCTCTGGCAAGCAGGTCTGTATCCAAATAACTCCCATCCTGCCCCATTCACTAATCATGTAAGCTGTAGGCATGCTTTTGAAAAAAAGTATATTTGTATTGACAGCATATCTGGCAAAGCAATATCAGCTGTGCACAAAAGCCATTTTAAGTAGCCTCTTTAATAAGGTAAGAGATGAAAAATACCAGCACACAACAGTATGTGTTTAATTAGGAGGTATACTGTACTTAAGAACATTCTAATGAATAATAAATGATGTTTTATTTCCTGTGTCTGAGACACAAAGCCAAATAATCAAGAATCAAAGCAACTCAAAGTATTAGGTAACAATCAGTAAACTTGGGCAAGATCCTTTTTCCCTCTCAAGTTTAATTGGCTCATTGTTCCCAGGAACTATAAACCATGGGGTTGGTGGGCTGCTGAAGTTTACTTCTATAAAGGAAGATTAACATATTCTGGAACTTTACACTAATCCTTGTTTTGAGTTAACTCAAGCAGATTGGATTAGTAATTCTTACCTACCACCCACTAGAAGGGACCCCAGCTTTTCTTTGACAACCAGTGGTATTGTACACCTTCTGTGCATTATCTCCCACTGAAAACATTCTCAGGAAAGAAACTGTGATAGGAAAAAGAAACTGTTTTACATGAGGGGGTGAGAACTAAGGCCTCTCACCGCCAAACCCGGTAAGTTTCTCTATTATCAGCTTGGTGCACATTTGGTTAATTCAGGCACTGGTGATATTCTGAGAAGTTCATTAAACATTTCCTCAGCCCTGAATTGGCTTTTCTCTGCTCCCCATCTGGGAGGGCTGCTGCAGAAAGGCAAGAGAAAAGCCTTCTCTCCCACTCTCCTGGAGCTATTTCCATATCCTCTTTTCCCTTGGATTCTCTCAATTCTCAGATATGAACTCAAAAAAGCAAATGGAACAAATCTCTAAAAGAATGATTATTTACCTCTTCTCTTATTATTACAATGAATTTATATATCTCTGGATGTGGAGTTCAAGACAAAACAACAAAATCAAGTTCTGTTAAACCTTCTAAGATGCCGTTGGCCTGTCGGTTCAGACCCCTTGGGTCTCTGTTACATTGTACCTGAAGAATGTGAATATTTCATTTATGAACAGTTATCTTAAAATTGCCTTTATGTCTGTCTTCAATTTTCTAAAACTCTTCAAATGGGAATCAAGGTTCCTGGGTTCCTTCCTATAAAAATAGTCCCAGAGAGATGCATCCTCCTTCCTTGCTAGTTTGCTACAGAGTGGCTAGTTGACCCTTTGTCTGGTGGCTAATTACTGTCTTGTTATTAAAAATTATTAGAAAGAGGATCTTCCATTTTTCATTCTATAAGTAAAAGTCTAAATATTAACTCTTGCTTTACTCCAAGTAATCAAAATAAGGTCATTTGAAACAGAATTGCCAGTAAGTTCATTTTAAAAATCACTTTGGTGCTCAACATTATTTATTCATGGGAAGTGAACTTCTAGTTAAATGGCAACCCCTATCTAACCATTCAGTGGGGAACAAAATAACTTGTGATTTTGAAGAATGTAAAAGGACAAAGGAAGGATAATTACTTAGTATCTCTGCAGCAGGCACACACTAAGCATTGTATCTACAATCCCACACGATGAGATATCAGTTTCCCAGAGACACAGATGCAGAATCTGAGACAGAAGATAATATGCTCAGGACCTTACAATGAGCATGGGGATTAGAACCCAGGTCCACTGGATTCCACAATTCCTGTTGGTTATACTACCAAGTGTCTTTATATTTCAGGTAATATCATTGATGTCCACTGATTTTTGGAACCACTTTACATCATCAAATTATCTGCTATATAAATGTTCATTTGTTTTTAACATTCTTGCGTACTGACTTGCTTACTGAACAATTCTCAGATTCTCTCCATTTTGTAGCAAGCATCTGTGTTTCATCCTTTCCTATGGCTGAATACCACTTGTGGTGTGGATATACTATATCTTCTTGATCTAGTCATCTGTTGATGAGCATTTGGCTTCCATGTTCTAGCTTTTATACAAAGTGCTGTTATAAGCCTGTGGAACATTAGGCTTTGGGTTGATAGTTTCATATTCTTTGGATGGATATCCAGGTATAGGAGAGCTGTGTTGAACAGAATTTCTACTTTTCGTCGTAAGGTAAATCCAGAGATCTTTCCACCTGGGTATACTGGTTTACAGTCCCTCCAACAGTGTAGAAAGTTGCTTCTTTTCCCACATCCTCTCCAGCACTTGTTGTTGGAGGTCATTTTAATATGTACCATGCTCATGGGTGTGAGGTGGTAGAGCGATAAACATTGTGCAAGATGCTTACCTCAGAGGACAGGTCTTGTAGGACTTGGAAGATTCTTAGCAGCAGAATGCCTAGAAATACGGTAAAGGAATCTCCAAATGTGGAGGTGAAGGCTTCAGGGAGGGACACCTGTTTGCAAGCTGCGCTTCTTCTCCACTCCCTAGACCCAAGCCTCCCCAACATTACTGTTTAATGCTGGTCTAAAAGTTGGTCATGATAGTGGGTGAGTTCGGGGAGGGAGGAAGTAAATATGTCTTAAAATGAACAGCAATGTAAATAGATAAATTAATAAATTTAATAATAATAACTAATAAATTTAATAATAATAATAAAAGCCAGTCAAGCCATCCTCCTGGCCCATAAAGGAATGTCACAAAGGAATGTCACCTCCCAGCCCCTTTTCCTCCACTCCACCTGCCGTTTACTGGTGCCTCAACCCCTTTGCTCATGGCTTCCCAAACCGTAGTACCATAAGCTCAGGCCCACCTCTTCCTCTGTCCAGCCCACCTGTTCTCTACCAACACTGATTAGTTCACCCTTTCAATTCTGGGGTTTCCAACTGGCCTCAGATAACAGTCTCCCACTTGGCCCCCTGCCTGACCTTCTAAAGCTCACTCTCTGGCCAAGAGAGTGACTCTAGCCAAGTCACCTTGTGCTGGGCAGGGGAAACACCTTCCTCACCCCATTCCAACTCCAGGGAAGGACCTGCTTACAGCAAGGCAGCAGCAACTCTTGTGGGAACTGCTGTTGAGTCTTCCCTGCTGTCCCGGCTTTCAGATTAGACTGGGTTAGAGCGTGACCATCACAAAACTTCCACCACAGTTTCTGCTCTGGCTCCTGTCTACTTCACCTTCTCCTTCTTAGATTAAAAAAAAAAAGGTCAAGGGCCCTCCCTGATGGCGCAGAGGGTTAGGACACAGCACTGCAGACTAGCCACAGCCACTTCAGTGTGAGATGGACTTCCGCCCCTAAGGTGACTCACAAGATGGGGAAGACCTGTCCTGACCTGCCCGCTGCTCCCCTCAGCAGTGTACTTCATCAGTCAGCCTGTTCTACTCCCTACTCTCTCTCTGGTGAATCCTCTTACCCCCTGAACCTCTGGCCTACACCCCAGTTCTGTATGCATAAATAAAAATAAAAAGGTCAAGTGAAGATCAAGTGAGAGTATATTAAAAATATGTTAATTGTCCAGAGTAGAAAGTGTCTCAGAGGTCTTGTACTTTGAAGAAAAGAAGGGAGAGAAGGAAATACCCCAGCATTAAGTCTCCCTCACCAGGGATGGTGACAGAAATGGATCAGCATCACTTGTCTCCTTCCTCCCCTCACCTGCCTGTGTGCGTGGCTCTGAAGCCCATGACACCTAGTCCTGGTTTCTATCTTTAAGCAAAGACCTCACAGGGAGGGGGATGAAGCTCTAGTATAAGAGATTTTCATGTCTGAAAATCTAGGTTTTTTTCTGACCCAACTAGTACCAGCAAGGGACAGGTATCTCCGCCTCACAAAAAGAAGACACCCTCTCCCATCGTCACCAGAATCCGGTGCAGCCACTGCAGCAACCTCAGTGCACTTTCCCGCTGGAAGTAACTGTGTGGCCGTCATGTGAACTGTTCTTAGGAAGCCCAGTGACCAGGCAGAACAGTGGTGACTGTGACACAAAGCTCTGAATCTATTCTCGCAAGCCTCTCTATTTAGAGATGACAGAAGTTGACTAAGGGGGAAAAGACGTTAGGTGACAAAACATTTATCCACATTAGTGTTCTTTAGATTCTGTACCCTTGTTCTTGAGTATCTGTTACCAGTCAATCCTTGCTGTTGTCGAAAGTATCCTGGCTTGGAGGATAAATTGCTCCGTTCTAATGGGCAAATAAGACTGGTTTATGAGTGTATCTGTCAGGCTAAATTTCAAAATGTTTGCTTTATTTAATAAGTGTTGTCACACATCTTGGCCCTTTTTGTTTTCCCATGCTCTTTGAAGTCCATGTTCATGAAGACAACTGTGTGACTCTAGCTGTCCTGTGAGGGCACACATGTATGAGCACATAAATGATACATACATGCATGTGTGTAGGACTATCACCCCAACTCCTGAGCTTTCCTTAAAGACATACCTTCCCAAACTACCCTGGTGAGGGCATGTAACAATTTTCTGTGAAAGGGATGGGAGGAATGAGATGCTAATCTTTCCTCTTGAGTCTTTGCAGTGCTTGGAATAGAAGAAAGCAAGCAAGTTAGCATGTTAATCACTTTCGATATATTAGCTGGGAATGGCGACGAGGTTTCAGAGGTGTCACCCACATGAGTGACTGTCTCTGTGGAAGCATGGCCTGGAGACTGGGCCACCACGTTGGAGCATCTGCAGGAGGAAGGAGCCCCATTCCACTGGGCAAACCAGACTTTGGCTCTTGAGAATATCTGTCAGGCTAGATTTCAAAATGTTGTTTTATTTAGTAAGTGTTGTCATATATCTTGGCCCTTTTTCTCTTTTCCCATACTCTTTAAAGTCCATGTTCATGAATTGTGGGACACTACAGCAAAAAATGTGTTTTTCTTTTTGTCTTGTAAACGTTTAAATCTGTAACATATTCCTCAAATATGGATGGATGTTCCCCTGTATTAGTTAAAGGTGCTAGTGAAAGAAACCAGACCAAGTTAAAGTCTTAAAAGATATTTAGTTGGCTCATTTAAATGGTAAGTTCAGAGTAGCTTCAGGTGTGGCTAAATCCAAGGGCAAGTGGCATCCAGCCTTATTCAGATTTACCTTCCTCTATCTGTGGACCTCATTCATTCTCTTGTTTTGCAAATGTCCTCCCTCAAAGAATTTGAGGAAAAAATAGCTTTCTTTTTGTTCAATTAATTTATTTTAACTGAGGAAAAATTGGGGTACCCCCTACCAGGTATTACCACTGTAAGATACTCTTCACCCACTCACCCCTATTCCAATACCACAGCCCACTGTGTTGCCTTCCTGCTTTGTTATTTTCCCCCTCAATCTGTATTTTATATCTGCATAATCGATCATGGCTCAGGGACAATGAGAGCTTCCTCACTGAACGAGAAAGATCAGAGGCCTCTTTCTTAGAAAGGAGTTCGTGATTCTACGGCCTCATCCCCGTCTCACTGGCAAAATCCTTTGGGGAAATCACTTAGCTCTCTGGGCCTCAGTTTCCTTATCTGTAACTGAAAGTACATAATCACTAAGATCCATGCAGCTTGTGAAACTTTGAAAACTTTGGTCTATACTATATTCATCTAGTCTTCTTATAGAACTATCGTGATAGCTTTATAATTAGTCAAACATGGCAACTGTATCACAAAGAAAATTTAACATTTCATATTACTTAGAAGACATAAAAGAGAGCAGTGTGTTAGGTCAGTGATACAGTTCTTTTTTAAATCAATCAAAATAGTATGAAATATCAGATGAAGCATTATTAGATTTTTTTTTTAACCTCCCCATGCCTGACACACTTAGGTATGCAGTGGAAGTGCTAATGAGTTGAGCATTATCAGGCAACATTAGGAGAAGCTGGTTGCTGGCTCCAACTTTTTTGTTTTGTGAGTTGAGTCTGTGCAGAAAAGTGTCAATTTCTTAATTTCTTCCCAAACAGGCAAGAGAAGGAAGTGGTCTCCAGGTAAGCAGCCCAGACCAAAGGCATCCTACAGCTCAGAATCAGAGTGCAAAGAAAAAACAGCTGGATGTTCAGAATGACATGAAAACAGACCCTGAGGTTGCTTCTGTTAGAGCACAATGCAGATGAAATATTCAAGTTTACAAAAAAAGTCTTGCAACCCCAAAAAAGAGGAAGAAAACATGCGAGAGACCTATGCAACCGTACCACAATGGCAACGGTTCTAATGAGGCTGGGTGCCAGCTCCTGTGTGGAAAATCAAGGCGGCCACGCTTCCTTTGTCCTGGATGTCATCTTACTCATTTCTTTTCATCACATCTACATTGAAACCCCAGGATGTCGGTGCTTCTGATTTCTGCATAACATGTAAGCAGCAAATGGGAAAAGGAAAAAAAAAAAAAAAAAGATAAGCTTTACTAAGCTCTGGAAGTCCAGTATTTGCTAAGTGTACAGCAGAACCTCCTTAGCAGTTTCTTTTTTTGGTGAGGAGCTAGAGGTAATTCAAGAGTGAGTTCTTCAAGGTCACAAAAGGAACCAAAACTCAAAGCAGAATATGTCTGGTTCCTGAGTCATTGATGAAATGCAAAAATTGAGCTCTCATTTCAACAATGGTAGCGTCAGGACTTCTACTAGGGTGAGATAATTTGGAAATAGAAGGGAAATTTCCTTGCTATGAATATGGGAGATAGCAGAGTGTGCCAGGAAGAGAGAGTGTGGAAACCATAACCTCTTAAAAAGCAGGTGTCAGCATATTTGTTCATTCTGTGCAATCAGTACTGACCTGTCATCTTTTTAGAACTTGGAAATCCTTTATTATCATCAAGACTCTGTCTGCTTCTTCCTAGCTTCCTTCAACAATTAACCCTTCCTTTTATTGTTCTACCATTCTCCTATGTCTCAAACTGCTGAATCAGGATTGTTACTAAATAGTGCCCCCACATTTAATAGCATGGAGTGAATGAAACTCTTCAAGAATGGCCTAACTTAAAAGGCAGAATAGTCCAGTCAATTCCTTTTTTCTTGGTCCTGAAGTATTAATATGGCCAGTGTTCCTTGTGGTTTTGTACATTTTTGTTAACCAGTTTTGATGTCAGGCCAACTAGCTGCCAGCAGACTTGTGCCATTATGTCATCCTTCCACCCCCACCCCCATACTTGGCTTTTTGGACCCTAGTAGAGCACTTTTCATTTTTTCTTATTTCAGCCCCTTTTGTAAGACGTGGCCTATTTAAATATTTTTATATTCTGATACCAACACGCAAGGAACAGCTTTTCCCTTCAGCTCCAGGCCATTTGCAAATGTGAGTAGCACACCCATTACATCATCATCCAAGTTATTGATAAAAATGGTGAGAACAGAGAAGAGAAACTGGATGCGTGACATCTAAAGCTCCTTCTAGGCTGGCATGCATCAAGTAGCCCTTAATCAGTCATGATCCAACCGGGAAAATGGAACAACCCTGCATATTTAAAACAGAGAGAATTTAAGTCAGGGGTTGTTTCACAGACAATGGGAAATCTGAGGCTTCAACCAGAGAGCAACAAGGCCAAGAAAAGCCACAGGAAGAAGTCACTGTCACTCACTGACTAGAGTTCCAGGAAGGCAAGGCTGATGGCACCTGAACCACAGTGACATTGGCATCAGAGGAAAACTACAGCCGCGGGGCTAGAGCTGCCATCGGGGCACTGACAGAGGGGGAGGAAAACCAACTTCTCCCTCCCTGCTGCTGGCCTCACCTTGCTGAAAATCAGCTGACCCGGGAGCCTCGAGGACAGGCCAGCTCAGGCCAGCCCCTGTGACAGAGAGCAGAGGGCCAGAAGGCCTGTGTGGACACAGGCCCAGGACTGGCATACCTTCCTTTGGGTAGGACTGTTCAGCCAATTGCGAACAGATTATTCTCAAATCCATGACAGTTTCTCAATTTTGCTCCTTAGAAAATAAGGTAAGAATTTGTCATGTGTCCTGGTGAAGTCCAGATCTATAATCCTAACCCTTTTTGACTTACCCTAACAGACTTACCCTTACCCTAATGGTGCCATTACATGACAAATGGAGACTGTTCTTCCATAACTTAGTCTTAATAATCCTTTACTTTCTCATCTAAGTCCTCACAAATCATTTATCTATATACTTGAGCTAGAAAACTACAGCTCACAGACCTGTCTATTGTCTGTTATTATAAATAAAGCTTTATTGGACACAGACCTATTCATTTACTTATGTATTTGTCTGTGGCTGCTTTCATACATTAAAGACAGAGTTGAGTTGTTAGGACAAAGACCAGATGGCTTGCAAAGTCTAAAGCCAACTTTAGACTTTACCTTTTTTTTTTAAGATTTTATTTATTTATGCATACAGAAATGGGGTACAGGCCAGAGTTGGAGGGGCAGCAAGAGGATTCACCAGAAACAGAGTGGGGAGCAGAACAGGCAGATCGACAAAGTACACTGCTGAGTGGAGCAGCGGGTGAGACAGGAGAGGTCTGCTGTGCCATGTGGGTCAGCTCCAGGGTGAGGATTGAACTCACATGGAAGCAACCACAACTTGGCTTAGTTTTGCAGTACAGTGCTCCAACCATCTGCGCCACCAGGGAGGACCCTAGACTTTACTTCTAAAGCCAACCCTTGGTCTATAATTTGCAGAATCTAACTACTGCTACCTTCTAAATATTAGACATTTCTCATCTTTAGCCTTTCATCCTCTTGCATTTTCTATTTTATCTCATATAGCAATAGTGGTTGATCAATCTCATTGGCTCTTTCTCTCAGGGAAGCTTTGAAATAGTCCCTATAAGAGCCTATAAACCCTATACAAATGGGCCTCTCTACCTCTTTTTGCCTCATCCACTATTTCCATTACCTTGTTCTCTCCTGTCCAATTCCCTCTTGCAGGTTTGATCTGTTGAGATATATTAAGGTTCTCTGAGGCCCCGAGAGGTCACCCCATTGCACGGTCTTTGGCTGTGGCTCCCTCTGCCTGGACAGCTCTGGCCCCAAAAGTCTTTGTGGATGATTTTTACACTCCTCTGTTGAAGGCTCACTTCTCAGTAAATTTTCCTGTTCAAAATGTCTGTCTCCTTCTCTGTAGCCTCCCCTTCCCTGCTTCCTCCATTTCCATAGCACTTAGTAATTTTTGGCATAATGATTTGCTTATCATCTGTTCTCCTGACTCCCATCAGACTATAAAATCAAGGACAACAGAATTTTGTTTATTCACAAATGTACTCACAACACTTAGAATAGTTCCAGGCAAATATTAGATACGCAAAAAATATTGTTTGAATGAAGAGCAGAACACTAATACACTTATTTAGATCAACTGGCTATTATCATATCTTCACCCATCTCCAGCTCTTTTGTGTCATGTTCTGCTAAGAGAGAGATCAGATAAAGAATCATCCCTACAGCTGGGACAGCAAAGAGATAACTTCAATATGGCAAGACAAAAAAAGTAAATCATTAAGGATCTACTAGAGTCTGTGTCAAAGTAATCACACAAGGATCTGTAATTAACATTTTAAAAACCAAAAGTAAAGAACTTTAAGAGTCATATTCAGGTGAGCAGCTCTGGTTTTGCTCTCCTAAGGACTTAATGCTCCCTCTCATTCCATGACTCTTTTGTAATAAAGTTGCTATGATTTAACCCTAGGTGAGTTATAGTCTAAGAACTCAGAGAATTTTGTCATAAATCATAGAGCCACAGTAGCCCTTCCAATACCTAAGTCAAATAGTATTTGTTTACACCTATTCCTTTATCTTTTTTTTTTTTAGGCCTCAATGAGGTCTCTGAGTTCTTGGACTATAACTAGGTGGTAAAACCTTCATGTGTAAAACCTTAAGCTCTAAACAGTCTTACCATGGTTGATGAAAGTTGACCATCTAAATAAACTTGATTGGGCAAAATTTTTACTTCATTGTCAGCCAATATTTATAGACTTAAAAACTTATTTGAGGCCCTCCCTGGTGGTGCAGCGGGTTAAAGCACAGCACTAAGAAGCTAAAGCCACTTCCGCATGAGTTCAATCCTTGCCTGCCGGGAGGTGACCCCATGGCGCGGCAGACCTCTCCTGACCCGCCCTGACCCGCCCGCTGCTCCCCTCAGCAGTGTACTTCGTCGATCTGCCTGTTCTGCTCCTCGGTCTCTCTCTGGTGAATCCTCTCACCCTCCACATCTCTGGCCTGTACCCCAGTTCTGTATGAATAAATCTTAAAAAAAAAAAAACTCATGTGAAATTAGTTTTTTAAAGAATGTTAACATTTTTATGAGTGGACAAGGGGGTGGAGGACTCACCAGTGTGAATTACCAGTTTTAAGACTGCTTGTCTTGGTCACTGACTTTTTAATATGCATAGCCATTCAACATTGCATTATTTCCAGGGTGATGTGTTCTTCTGAACATTTTGAGTCTAACCCTTTGGCACAACTGACATTTTTGCATATCCTGAATTTAGTATTTTATCTTCTTAAAAAAATAAACCTTTGCTTTCAGAATATCACTTCCTGTTCAAACATTTGCCTGTCCTCACTGCTTTTGAGTACATAGATCTTTCTCATTTTGGGCATTTAAAATGATCTCTCTTCCCTTTACCTTATAGAAACATTTTACCAGTGTTCAGATAAAACTTTGTTTAAGATCTGTAAGATAACATCATTGTTATTATAAAATTAAACATGAAGCATTTCTGCCCGAATCTTTGTTCTGGGTCTCTGGGAATAAGCTCACACAACGAGCTGTGAAATGATCTAAGCATTTTCCAAGCATTCTTTAGGTTATGACTACAATGCTTATGCTTTATTTCAGTGTTTTATAGTTAATAAAAATATGATTAAAAGGAAGATTTAATTGCACCCCCAACCCTAACCTAAAACTATTTCAAGTGACCTCCATTTTATTATTTCTCAACAGCCTTTTGCTTAGAGTTTTCCCATCTATTTGCTAAGCATTTTTCAATGGAAGTCTCAATTAGAAGAAAGAAAAGAGAAGGGGGACAATCATTTAATTCAAAAATTAATTTGGAGATCAGGCAACTGACTTAGGCTCATGCCAGCAACTTAAGGCTTCCAGCCTTGGCCACATGATCCGAAGGAACTGAGCAATGACTGTCTAGCTGCTCTAATCCTCCTTAATTTGAGAGCAAAGAAACTCACATGTGTTTCTAAGAACATTTTCAGAGTACAAGAGGTCCATTTCTGGGGGACACTGTTTAATGCCCTTGTCTTGCTGATCTCATGTACTCTAAATTAATTTTTAAACCGCACATAAGCAGAGGGTGAGTGGAGAGGGGTAAAGGAATAACTAACGGGAAGCAGCTATCCTGTGTTATTAGAACGACCACTGTAGGAGGCTTCAAAGACCTCCTGCATCCCGTGACATGAGTTTTCTCATGTTGTGATAAAGCTGGGTCCAGTCACAAGAAACACAAAGCTGAGAATGCTTCCCCTAATTTCTCCCCAACAAGCAGGTGAAAGGCAGGGCTTTCCAGGAACTGCATTCACACCTCTCCCAATTTTGGTCCTGACACATCTGTCATGGCACTGGGGGAGTTCTTGACAGGCTGCTTCCCCACTTCTTTGACAGTCCTCTAGGTTCTCTGGTCTTTAGAAGAACTTCATTAAAACTGGTAGGTATTTTTCTCGAAAGAAGATTAGGTCCTGTGGTAAATGTGTTCTGTTTGAGGACTTTGGTTCTCTCTGAACTTGTTCGAGTGGAAAAAGTTTAGAGACTAAACTTTTATGTATCTTAAGTCTGATGAGTTGACAGGCAACCGAGTCTCAAAACTTCTACCTGGATTTTGTTCCTTCAAATAGAGACCCAGGAAACCACACAGGACTGGACTTTTGAGGACAACACTGCAGTAAATGTTGGCTTCCTGTGCTCTCTCCTCTGCTTCCTGTAGCTTCTTTCCCTCTTTGTTTTTATCTCCAGCCCTTTGAAGAACCTCCCTCCATAATGCAAAAATTCTTCCTTGCTTTTACCTATACAAAACCAAAACTCAAGAATCTATCCAAATCCTTAAAATTAAGAAAGAGTAATAAGGTAGTAAGTATCTTCTTCCCTGACTTCTTACTTTCTGTAAGGCACTGGTCTAAGCATTTTACATATATTATCATTTAACTTTCCTGGCAGACTAATAAGTATTCTTATTATCCCCATTCTACAGACCAGACTGGGGATTTGCCAAAATTCACATGGGAATTCCAACCTAGATTTGCAAAGATTTTTCTCTTAATCCCTCAATTCCAGCATCATTATACCTCAGCATATTGGTACATGACAACTAGTAACAACACACTGCTCCCAGATGGGTCACTTTCGATCAGGGGAGGTGCCTTACACACACAAAAAAAGAGTCTGTAGTTGTGTGTGTTTCTATTCAGTGGAATCTTCCCGAGGTCCCCAAAACCCAATCCTAGAAATAACTGCCTGTTCTGGTATCTTATTGGCCTTCATGACTAATAAGTCACCTTGGAGGTGGAATTAAATAATAATCATAAACTCTTAACATAGCTTTATATTAAAGATATTCAGAGAATCACAATCCTTTCTGTGTATGAACTTTCAACATCTTCTGTTCTAATTTCCCACCCAAAATAGGATCCCCTCCCCTTTCCAAATCCTTGAAAGACAATCTTTAAGCCTCTTACTTCCATGCCAAAGAACTCATTGCATGCCTCACTGATGGATCTTCACTAATTGCTAAAATGTTTTTTATTCATATTCAGAACAAATTTGTCCCTCTATAATTCCAATTCACATTTAGGGGGAAAGAAAATTACGGGGAAACCATTTTTCCTTCATCCTTCATATCTTTCCAAACATGACATTCTCAAGGGCAAATCAATACAAACTATTTTTAAGATTTGGATAAAGAAAAGGAATGAGGTACTTGCTCCCCAATAAGTCTAGGTTGCTTCAGATTTGATGGGCCGATTTCTGCAAAGTAGGCATCTTTTCAAAGAAGGAAGTTACCTATTCTTTCTGAAACTATCATCATGAGAGGCTGTGGGAACAACAAAGACTCCCATGGCGGCCTCCGAACTCAGACACAAAGTTTACCTCATCCAGCCCTGGCACTGGCACCGGTCCAGAGATACATAATGTACAATGACTGGAGCAGAAGCACCACCAAAGTAATTAACAAGGTAGGAGAATACACAGGAAGGCTGAAATCTCTCCAGTGTTGATAGTCAAGTTCTGGGCTGGTGCCTGGAACAGCTATCCTAAGAAAACAGCAGTGAAAAGTTCCAACATTCTGTCAATACAGTTTGGGCATACTGGACAGAGATTAACTTAGATGTTTTCATACATGCTTCATTGTTATCATGAAAATGTTGAATTTTCTTGATATTTCACAACTTTTTTAATGCTGGAAACAGGAGGAATTAGAGTATAAGGCCTGAGTTATTCAGGTTAGTATTAGAAACAGGATGTTATTAAAGTCAATGTGTTAGAAAAAAGCAATAACCAGGAGTCAGAAGTCAGCTTTTGAGTCTTAACACTAACACAGTAACTTGAATAAGTGACATACATCTATGAACATCTAAGAGAGAAGGACTACAGGGACTCTTACATTTTTTCCCGTTCAATGGTTCTGTGTCATGTAACAGTTCACAACAGAAGGTAGATCTATCTAGCTAGCTAGCTACTAATATGTCCCTATGCACATCTGTCTCTATGCAATATGGTCTACTTCATTGTGTTCCAGATTCAGAGTGCTTTAAAACTAAGGTAGCAATGCAGAGATGGCAGAAATGAACAAATGGTAACTGGATGGTAGATCTTAAAACAACTGAAGAAGCAGGAGAAGTAATTCAATTGTGGTATTTAAAAAATCTTAATTAGGCCAGAAAGCACATTTAATTACACCCATGTCCTGTACAATACTTATTTCTCTAATAGATGTTCAATTAATACTCCATAATGAACAAAACACTTAAAAATGATGACTCTGAGGTAATGGTCAGAACATGCTCTTGTGTAGGTTTAAATTGTGTGTGTTGGTGGGGTGAAGGGTATTAATACTACCATGATTCACATCCTATCCAACGATTCTAGAAATACAGATCAGTTAGCCACAGGGACATTTCTGTGTTTATATTGTGGATCTTGTGAGTCTTCAGAACTTACTTAAATCGGAAAAACTGGGGAACATGAGTACAGGCAAACACTTCCAAAAATAGATGTGCATTATGAAGGGCTCCAGCTGAGGATAGTGCAGCCAGAATGCAAGGTGGTTCAGTTATAAAAGCAAGCATAAAAGAGCAAGCAAAGCCTTTTGTACTTTCCTGGCACACATTTGGGGTGTAGAAGGAGTGAGGGGCAAACACTGTGTAGATATAATCAGCAAGACTGAAACTTGCACAGTGATGAAACGGTCTAAGTTTGCCTTCTGCAGTCAGTGTCCTCTTCCTGCCAGTTCCTCCTGAATTAGACTCATTGCTGGAAACTTTTTAATTCAGAGGTCTGATAGCATGAGTTCAGGGGAAGAATCCTCTAGAGCTATTTTGGAAGGTGGTGACTAGGACAAGAACTAAGCATACAACTAGTCATGCTTACCCATAACCATGCTGTTGGGTACAGTCATCCCTCCACACAACCACACCAGTAGCAAACCAAGGATCAGAGTACCAAGTCTTTATGCCTCTGACTCCGGGGGAAAAAAACAACACAGGACATCTTCGCTAGCCATTTTGATTATGCATGTGGTTAATTCTATTTGTGACCAGAGACACCAAATATGTTCCAAGTTTGGGTTTAATAGTCACCTGGGTTAAATATTGCTTGCTTCTCTGTTTCTGCATTTGAACAGTATTTTTTGCTTTTTGCCTTCAAACCAAGATTCTTAAGCTGGTTAGTAACCACTGTACAAGGCAACTGCTGGTAAGCAAAGAGTTAAGGTGCTATTATCCAAATACATTCCAGCAACCCAAGAGCATCATGTCTTCTTGATTGCTGAGACACAAAAGTAAAAATTCCCCCAAATATTTGGATCTTCCAAATAAAAGAGCAAGATTGAGGAGGAGGGCCAGACTGGAAAACAAAAGCAAAAAGGAACCTCCAGGGGGAGGTGGCAGATGGTCCACCAGGTGGACCTTGACAGTCCACAGAACCGGCCAAACCAACTGGTGGACCAGGCAATTTTTAGCAATGATTGCAGTGTGAGCCAGAGTGCACCAGCCATATGGCACACTGCCAATCGTCACTTCTAGTGACATTCCAACCAGATAAGCAATACATTGATCGCTGGGAGGGGGCAAAGGGGCACCAAAGAGGAAGCTAAAGAGAAGAGGCAGGCAGGCAGGATGGAACAGAGCATGCTGGCAACCCAACTCTAACAGGTTCTAACATGTCTGAAAGGTAACTGGTAAGGTGGCTTAACCTTTAGTCTCCGCACACCGAGGAACATTACCCTCTAAGAAAGATTTGATTTATTCAAAGAAGTAATTAAATCTGGTGGCACAGCACTAATCAGGATAGCATTCATCAGCACTCCGTGCTGGAAAATTCTTTCTCTCTCCTTTGTAAATGCCCAAACCCTGGGCACCTTATTATTCAAGTTTTTAATTAAAAAGGAACAGGAACAGTTCAATAACCTGGAGCCATCCATCATGCTCACAACCTAATAAAAGAATGCAGGGTCACAAAGACATTTTGCCCTCGCTGGGTCCTGTGCGGCTCCGTGACGAGAGAGAACGGAGGTGTTGGGTTCCTCACCTCTCTGCTGACTTAACTGTCATGCCGCGGAGTTGCCGCTAAACTGCACGGAAGGTATTTCTAATCTCATGACGGTGACTGGAAGAGGTTGAAGGACACAAATTAAGTCTCAGAGCAGTGCAGCAAAGTAAGAATGGAAGGTCAGTCAGTTGACTCTTCCCACAATTCCCCGAACAAGGCAATTATTCATGAAGGAAATTTCAAATTATTTTCATTAGACTTGTGTTTTACCAATCTAACCAAAGTGATTAATTAGGGATTAAAATATTTACTCTGCACATGCTGCCTTGGCTCAGCAGTAGCATATTTAAGCATTGTGCTAAAAGGGTCAGCTGTTTCCAGTATTGTTTGGAATTCGTTTCCTATTTTCTATGCAAAAGGGCACTGACATGCATGTCTATACCATACTTAGGGTCTCTCCAGACATCAAACTAGAGCAGGAGAAAGAGGTTCCAGAATTCCCACCCTTCCCCTCCAAATTTCTTCCTTGTTTGAACCATTCTGTGTCAATGGCCAGACTTTTGCTGTATCTGTCTTTTTGTAACAAGGTACTTGGAATGCCTGGGGACCAAGAACAGACCTAATCTGTGACACATGACGAGCAGTGGCGGTCCTACAGTGAGTTATATTGTGACCCACAGGTGGAAAGGAGACTACATGAGAGAGAGAATTTTTCAAGATTGTAGAGGGGCTTTCAGCACTGATTGTGGAGAGCAAGCTGTAACAACGACATCCTGTGTGCTGAGATAGTGGCAGCATCAGGTTATTCAAACAGGATCCCAAGCCTCATTTCTGCCAGAGGTACCTCCTTTGCTCCAGGGGTGACTGTATTGCAACCTTAAAGAGATGCTGTTTGGAACACCAATGCAGGTGCTTTTTCACAAACTTTTAGGAGAAAGGTTTGCACAGAAAGAAGGTGGTACGACAATTGCTCACTTATATTGCTACTGGACATCCACACTGAAAGACCAAGACTCTTGGTGGTTCCCTGACTGTACCTCTGAAAGTCTGTGAAAGGTAGTTAAAGAGAAGCAGATGACAGGCATTTTTCCTTTGCTTCCTGCCAATAATGTTAATCATATTCCTTTAACTGTTCTCACCAAACCTAGATACTCAAGAGAAAGTATATGTGTGTATACCTATATATCTATAGTTATATCTAAATACTATGAGAATAAACTAATTAATTGCTGTAGAAGCAGAAATGGTGGATCAAGACAGTAAATAGGAAGAGGAAAAAACTATGATTCTTGTGGGTTATGGTTAAAAAGAAGAATCATAAGGGAAAGTTTTGTCTGCAGGGCTCTGAAGGGTGGGGTGAGGGGAGGGGTGCCATGAGAAGAAGAGGGAACCGTGTCTGAGGAGCACCACGAGGTAGGAGGCATGGATGCCAACACTGAAAAGCATCCAGTGGAGAAGGGTGAATCCACGCCACCCTGGACAGGAGAGCTCCTGGATTGGTCTGAAGGAGGTATTTACTGACAGGGAGAGCAGTAGTTTTAGTGCCATATTGAGATCGGCGCCAGGTTGGCTGGAGCCCAAGGAGACAGCTGGCGAAGAGACCTGGCTGCGGCAGCAGGTCCAGCAGTATAGCGCTGGAGTTTATCTAGGAATCATAATAATAACAGTGAAAATAATGTGTTGGGGGGCTTTCCTTGTGTCATGTACTACATAGGCAATACCTCACTTCTTTTAAAGGCTCACAATAAACATACATCCGCTTTCTCTTCACTGTAAAGAGCCAGAAACAGGGTTCAAACCCAGGTCTATCAGGAGATCTTAATGAGCACAAAATACATTCTTACTAGGAGAGAACCAGAATGGGGAGTAAAGACGTTAGTGGCAGCATAGTGAGGGGATATTAGGTAAGTTGTGATCCCTTAAGGTGTAAGACGTGAAGAAGTTAAGGACCATCTGATACCCCATGCAACAGTGTGGTCTAGAAAACACACGAAGCTGACAACCAGGGGTGTGGGTTCTAATTTTGACTCCTGTCCCTAAAAACCTCAGGAAATCCACTCAACCTTTGTGCCTTGGATTCAAAGGTATCCATTAGGCAAAAGCACTGCTGCTTACCTCACCCACTGCATGCAGATATTGTAAGGAAGAAATTCAGCAAATTAATTAAAAGTGTTTACAGACATTTGGCAGTTGTTTCATGCCTGCACGGAGCTAGACATGTCATATGCTTTCTTTTCTTCAGCTCTCCAGGAATTTCTGTGCACAGGTACTATTATTCCCAGGAGATTCAAGTGGGGGTTGGGGGGTAAGATTTCATATAGTTCAAAGAACCACAAGCAAAGAAGGTTTATTATTATGCTTTTGTAGGAAGTAATAATATCCAGCTTAAAGATGAGATGTGAAAAAAAAAGTTTCCTCTGAAACTTCTAGAAAATAAAAAGGGTGGAGGCTGAGTAAGACATGCACAAACAGGCAATTAGGAATCATGTTATATATCCAAGGGTTCAGCTACAGAGGACATTTTAGAAGCCATGTTGGTGACCTGAAATTTTGAATAACTAAATTTGGGATAATCTTGGCTCTATTTCTGAGAGAGAATGTATCAGATATAAAACAAATTGATATTGGCCAACAGCTTTGAAACATAATCTGCTCCTAGAAGTTGGACATGTTTCAGAGTATTTTAATTTTCAAGGGAAGTTATACGTTCCTTTACCTTCTACCTAACTTTTATAACCACTGCAACCTCACCAAGATGAAAAAGATGCTTAACAGGATTTGCATTCCTTCTCAGAATATGACTGCTGCAAGCCAACAGTTCAGGACTTACTTGTTAGCAATATTATTAGAAGTCTCAATCATTTTCTCACAGGGCAAAATGCCCTTAGGGGAAAGAAGTCACCTGCCACTTTCTAATGTTATTTAATCTTTTTAGTCTGTCTGAGCTGTAAACTGTCAATCACAGTTAATGTTTAGTCACCTTGAATGCTGTTTAATCAGTAGAATGCTTTGTATATCTATAAAGACCTGATGACACAGGCATTAAGTCTTCATAATAATTACCCCTCAACACCGTTTGACATCATGACTCACAGGCAAGGCCAACACCATTTTTAGTCTCTCATGGTTTTTAACTACAAAATATTTCATTTCTGCTACATAAGTGGAGTTGTTCTTCACATTGAGAAAATGGGTAACTGAAATCCGCACATTGGTCGTTTAGAATGTCTGAATGGCCCTGTCTGCCATTAAATGCTGCTGACAACAAGATAATGATGATCATGTGAAATAATTGTCAAGTGTGTGCAGAGAGACACAAGAGCAGCTCTGGTTCAGCATTTGATAAGTGATTCACTTTTATGTTCTGTGCACGGAGGTTCATGCTAATGTGTTCAACTTACTAAAGTCCTTGAAAGAGGATAGTTTTTAAATGTAAATAAAAAGAGACTGTAGGTCATGCACCAGTATGTTAATTATTTATGTCATTGTGACTGTAGATACTCCTTTCAGTCCTCTTCCCTTTTCCCCCATTCTTCCTTTTTACTTTTTCAATTTTTTTTCTTTAGTTGTAGTATAAAACACACTAATTTATCTTAATTATTTTAAAATGTATAGCTCAGTAGTGCTAAGTATATCCACAGAGTGAAACAATCCCCAGAACTACTTCTTTGCAAACCCTGATTGAACACCACACTAACACTACACTGATTGAACACCAGTTCCCCTTTCTCTCCTGCCCCCAACCTTGGTAATCACTATTGTCTGTAAGATGCATCCCCCCCCCACTTTCCCTGTCTTATTCTTCATTTCTTTTCTGCATTTTCCTAGTTATATATACTGAGTATATATTATTTTTACAAAGGAAAATGCAAATACCTTTAAAAACATGTTAAAATTATAGCCACTTAGTATTAAGACATAAACAAAGACTCACTTGGTTTGCTACATTGTTATATAAAATCTAACCATGGTATTTTCCAGCATTTGCCTGCCACCGGCTCTTGGGATGCTGGCCAGAGGATCCCCTGTTTTGCAATGGCCCGACAGCATGATTGTTGGGGTAGAGTCAGTTCTGAAAGGTGTGAAAATACTGGTTGGTTATAGTGCACCACATTTCCTCTTAGAATATGAAGCCATAACTTTCTTTACCATACCAAAAAGCCATTCTTTTCTTTACCTTACATATAGCCAGTTTTTTAAGAAACACTTTAAAACTTAGATTTTTCTGCCTGGTTCAAAAGGAAGACAAAATATTCATTCATTCATTCTTTCATTCATTCATTCCACAAATATTTCTGGAGCACTACTATGTGTATCAGGCCCTGTTTTAGATGCTAAAGTACAGCGAAGTACAGCATGAAAATCCTCATGTTGAGCTGAATCCTGAGAAGGAAGATCAAAGAAACAAGATAATCTAATCCAATAGATTGTTTGCATGATGTCAATTACTACTATGGGAAAAGACTAACAGGGATAGGAGAGTGGTACTTGTGTAGGAAGAGATGCACTTTGCATGGGTGATCTTGGAAATCTCACTGACAAGATGATATTTTCTTCAAGCAGGTGATGAGTGGACCATCTGGGACACCCAGGACCATCTGGGGGAAGAAGAGAGGCTCTGAGATGGGGATGTGCCAGAATGAGTGAAGGGGCCAGTGGGCTAATAGTATTGTGACAAAAAAACCTGTAGCATATTAGGTGAAGAGGTATGAGCGGCTGCTCGCTTAGGGCTTTGTCAACCATTGTAGGGACTGCTGTGTACCGGCAGAGTGGGATGCAGAGGTAAGGTTTTCAGCAGAGGAGTGACATGATTGGACTTTCATTCTAACAGAGTCATTTTGTAGCTAGGTTAAGGACAGACTAAAGGACAAGGCCACAGTGGGGAGACTAATAAGAAGCTGTTGCCATATTCCAAGTGCAGCCACTTGATCACCATATTCCTGGTGGAGATGGTGAGAAGGGGACAGATACTGAATATGTTTTGAAGGTAGACTCAGTGGAGTTAATGGTTGACTAGGTATAGGGTTCTGGGGTTCAAGAGTGGCTGTTAGTCTGAGCAACTGGAAGGATGAAGCTGACAAAACATAGAAATTAAAGGCTTGAGATTGGTTGAGGTCACCAGAAAGCACAGATACAGAAGAGCTCTAAGGACTGCACTCTGGACACTCAGTGTTCATGAGATGAAGAGATAAAGAGTGGAGTCATCTAAGTAATGCTCCTAGCCAATAAAGGGACAGCAATGAACAGTAATGCTCACTTCTTAGAAGTGTATTTCTCATTCACATCAAGTCCAAAATGGGTGCTACTGATTGATGGGTGACTGTCCCATGTGTGGTTCTTTTATCTTTAACACATGGTTTTCAAGGTCATCACAGGCACCTGCACTGAGAAGAAAGGGCATGGAGAATGGTGCAATTGAGGATTTCAGAGACCAACCCGCATAGTGATTCTTGTGATCCCTCCAATCTGTAAGGGAGATTCAGAAAAACAGTCTAAGTGCTTGTTTAAAACAGAAAGCAGATGTGGTAAACAGTTCTCTAGGCTTCGATCCAAGAAGAGATCAGCAAAGAAGAATGAGGAAAAAAATGGCTAATGAGGTCTTAGCAAAGTCCATAGAGCATGATGTCCAAGAATCCAAGTGAAGAAGAAATTTCGAGGAGGAAATGGTCATTTATATCCAAAGCTGTGAAAAGATAACAGAAGATGAGTGTTGGAGCTGATTGTCGGATTAGTCTTGTTGACATCACTGGTGACTTTAACAAGAGTAGATTTGGTAATGTGATGGGGCAAGGATTTGGAGTGAGTAGGAGAGAAAGATAAAGGAAATCAGAGTGGACTTAGGTGAATCTTTGCAAAGTCTGTTGAATGTAGATCAGCTCAAAGACTTGCCAGCTACCTTCCCTGTCATGGTCTACAGAAAATAGAATTGACCACAGCTGGTTGAAATGACAGAACTTGAAGGAAAGGATCACTTACGGAGGAGACATGAGTTGGCAGAGTTGTGAGTTGGATGAGGTAATAACAGATAGTAAGGCCCTAGGCACTTGCATAGTGTGGAAGCTTCTACCACCACTAAACTAAGGACAGGGAGAGGAAACCAGGCTTTTGGAGCAATGACAGATGAGAGGATAAAGAAGCCACCCAGTGAGGCCTGGGGTTAGAAAGCAGACCAGCTGGGAAAGGGGGAGTGTGGAAGGGACTGGGAAGAACTACCACAAACCTTTACTCTCACTCTGACCTACCAAGATTAGCCAAGTGTAATCATAAATGCATGTGCAATGGAGCTCAGGACATGCGGTGCAAAAATGATCATCTTCCTCAACAAACTGAGGCAGAGATGCCTGGAGAAGTGATTGGTAGGCTGGAAGGAGAAGGACAGAAAATAACAAGCATGGAGATACTGGCTTTGATTTTGACTGGGATTTCAGTAGTTGGGGGATGTTTGCTATGTCTTAGAGGATATTGCTTTTGCTGTTGACTATGACACGACATGAAGAAAATATGGTTCCTCCCCTCCCCAATAATTCTGCATAGGCTCTATGTGGACCACCACTGGTGAAGATTAGTATGCTATTTTTATTTAAAATGGGAAACAAATATTTGACTCACACTCCAAAAACTGGTTCAATGATAGCAGCCATTCCACAAGAAGGGATAGGTATATGCCCTGTGTTGTTCTAAGGCGGCAAATTGTGTGCATAACTAAATGCAATGTTATTTGCATTTAACTGAGAAGGAAGTAATTTTGTACTAGTAATCCACATGCAAATTATAGTTTGTGATTACAAAGCCAGGTGATGATCTTACACAATTAGGTCACATGAGTATATACTTTAGCACCATTTACAGAGGTGAATTATAGAGCTTCTAGAGTTTGCCAAAATCAGAACAAGCACTATGCCCTCCACCCCTATCCCCAGCTCCTCCTCTTCTGATTTTGTATAACACAAGCACATCCAGGAGTCATCTCTCTTTTGTGGAGGGATAACAGCTTTACACAATATTCATGTTTTCAATAATATCCCATGCAGAGCACACTTGAGGTTTCTTTTATAACTCTTCTAATCTTCCTCCACCCAATACAATTAGCATTATCTAAATTAGTTATCAGTTTACCAAATTGTCTTCTCCTTTTAAAAAAGTCATATTGCAAAATTATAGGTATAGCCATAGACAGAACCAGTATTCTATCCTTGCAGACATTTGGAGAGAGATAATGTTCTTAATCCTAATTAGAATTCTTTCCCTTTCCTATATGAACTTCTCAGAATCAGGGGTGACCTTATTTTCATTTGGATAGAGACATGGTAAATCTACTGACTTTCATTTGTCTTGCAACACATCACCTCCTATTCAAATGTGTTTATTTAAGCTCTGGGCCTTTTACTATCTTTCTGTATTACTGCTTCTCCCAAAAAATATCCATTTGAAATAGAATGCCTTTTATTTCCCTATTTCTGCAATATGATCTTTAGTCCATTTTAACCATCATTTGGGCCATGAGTCCTGCCTTCCAAGTTCAGCATTCTAATGTTTCTATCAGAATGTCTCACAACAACCAGAAAACTCTGGTAGTCTACCCAAATCTGTTCTCTCCTCCTTTCACAGAGTAAGAATTTAAATGGGGGCATGTGAATGTCCAGTGAGTGAGTACATTTGTAGCTTCCTGTGTTCATGTGTAACTAAGTTTAGTCCAAAGGGAATGTGCGAAATGTTTGCGACAAGCCACTTGTCCCTGGGCTCTTTCTGTCTCATTCTCATAAACTGGGGTAATTATGGATGTAACCAACCAGCTTTGATTATTTGGACAAGGACAAGGCAGGACAACAAGCTTGGTTCTTGAGTGACCATGTGAGTTAGAACCTTCCCACCACCCTGGAATATTCTCTCTAAAACAGGATCTGTAACCAGCCACTATAAGGGTCACTATATTAAAGCAACCTAACCTCTACCCTAACTAACAGTGTTGTTGATGCCTCACATATATCAGAAAAGATGAGATCAGATCAATGTGTTATAAGCTGAAATATCACATTTCTTTAATGGTTCTGTTTGAGTAAGCAAATCATGGATTTATCCAGAATATTTTCCTCCCTAACCTTGGTGCTGAAGCCTAAATTACAATGCATACTCTCAACTTTCCAACATCTGGTCTTTTTTTTTTTTTTTCAAAGATTCAAACTAAAATCTGAATATGGTAATTATTTCTGAATACATAGAAACTGTTCACTAAATTAAGATAATATATCTAGGAACAATAGCTTACTTTTCAAAATGCATTTTTTATGGAGAATGGCCAAATTCAGGTTCAAACAGCATCAGAATCATCAGCAATGGAAAAGAGTGATAATAATAAAATAAAAAATAAACAAACAAAAAAAACCCCTACAAATTTGATTCTTGGTCTCTTTTATCTTCTAGTGGGTGTGTCTAGTCTCCATCTGTTCGATTGCAAAAGAGAACAGTGATGTTTGCTGGTGTAATTATGAGTTGTCATTCAAAACAAGACATTTTCTCCAAAGAAAGTTGACTCCTAGAAACTGTGATATACAGCAAATCATAAGATCTTTCTTCAGACAAGTCTCTGCAACTTGCTAAACTAGAAAGGGTTTCTACAATAATGAGCAATTTTTTTAAAGTAACAATGAATTTTTGTGAAAAAATCTTCATGCACAGAGATTGCTGTAATAGATCTATTTTTATCTTTGTAAATATCCATGTGATTTGATATAAATAGGCTTTAAGTAGTTTCTCTTCCTTTTTGATATTAGGGTCAGGATAGTGCATAGGTGCAAAACTACAGAAATACTTCAACACTCAAAGGATCCTCAGGAGATCCGGCTTCAGGATCTATGGCTGGATGTTTTAAAAAACAGAAATCACATGATTGTGGCAAACCAACCAAGAAGCTACATCCCAAATGTGTGGCAACTGAGTAGAAGCTTAACATTTAAGTGTTCTATGTGCTCCCAAGTTCAACAAAGCAAAGTGAAAGAGGTTGGCCATACACCAAGGGTCTGGGCACAAACAGACTGCTGGTGCAAATCCTTTCTTTGTGAGCACAAGACGAGTGAGGACCCAGGTCCCCAGGTGCCACTGACCCAGGTCCCCAGGTGTTGGTCCCCTTGTATACAGCTTCCTATCTCTAAGCAAAACTGCAAGAGATCAGCATCATGTATGTGACAAACTTTCTTGTTTCCCAAAAGTGTGCTGTTGCAGACCTCCCTACTGAAGATAAGGAATGATTGAGAGGATGGTGAGGAGTGAGGCCAGCACTGGGAACAAAGACATTTCTGAAGATCCCCTCCCACACTGCACACTGCTGTGTGACTCACCCTACTGGCTCCTCTATGGGACAGCTTCTTTACAAATGCTAGTTTGGCTGGAAATAACTAGTTGTCTTTTATGTACCACAATTATATATATATGCATACACACATAATTATTATATATGTGTGTGTATATATATGCATGTGTGTATATACATATGATGACTGTATGTTCGAGCAAGAGAGAAAGTTAAGAGGGAGGGAGAGGAAAAAGAGAGAGAGATTAGGAATTAATCCACTCTATTATGGAGGCTCAGAGCAGGGAAGTCCCAGGACCTGCCATCTGCAAGCTGGAGAAAGAGGAAGCTGATAGTGCAACTTAGCCTGAGGCCAAAGACCTGAGAAGCAGAGAGCTGATGGTGTTAATCCCAGTCCAAAGTAGCAGGAGAGGACCAGTGTCTCAGCCCTAGCAGACACATAGGATGGGGAGGAAGGCTTTTGTTCTTTTCAGCTCAATAGATTGGATGGTGTCCACTCACAGCGGGGAGGGCAATCTGCTTTACTGGACTCTAACCTCACCTGGAAATGCCCTCAGTCATACACCTGCTATTAATGTGTCATCTGGGAACTCCAGGACCCAATCAAGTTGACACATGAAATTAACCATCACAGTGGCTACTGAGGCTCAGACATTTTCTCTCCTCACATACACTGCCCAACAAGTTGCTCCAAAAATCTCTTTATGATGCTGAGATGCTGAATTCTTTCTAAAATATATACATATATATATACACACACACACACATATATATATACATACATATATATGTATATGTACGTGTGTGTGTGTGTGTGTGTGTATAAGATTTATTTATTTCTGCATACAAGAACTAGGGTGGAAGCCAGAGGTGCAGAGGGCAGGGGGTGGTGTGTGTGAGAGAACTCACTAGAGACAGTGTGCGGAGTAGAACAGGCTGACTGATATACACTGCTGAAGGAGCAGTGGGCAAGACAGGAGAGGTCTGCTGTACAATGTGGGTCACCTCCCTGGCCGGTATCAAACTCATACTGCAGTGGCTGCTGATAGTTTCATAGTGCTGAGACATAGCCCCTTAGATAACAAGTTTTTAGAATACAACTCAGAGGAGAATCAAAATATGTTTGTTGGATTAAATAAAGGTCACTTTTCTCAAATGCATCATTATGTCTCCCACATGAGGACAACAGTCAGGTTAAGGAAGAGACCGTGGTGATGTCAACATCTTTGTACAAATGTTCTCTGCCCATTTTCACTCCTTTGCTAGGAATTTGTAATTACAGATTATAATTTGTAATTGTTTTGTTAGGTCATGTTAAGGTCTGGGGTCATTGACAGCCTCTGAATGTTTGAATGATTAAGCACATAATTGAAAATTTACTTCAAGATTTGAACTGGTTTTTAGGCTACTAGATTTTGAGCAACTACAGAAGTTGACCCAAAGAAATTGAACTGAGAGGACTTATGTATAGAGTATTGATAGAAATCAATAGTTACAAAAGGTTTGCACCAAACAGAATGAAGGGGAATTTTTGCTAATCTTGACCAAAGAAATCTCTCTAATGGTAATTTGAAAGGTAAAGCATAGGCCTGTCATTTTGGAACAAGAGCTCAGTGTTGTGTTTCTCTCAACACTCTTATCTAATATCAAATGTAAGGGAAATCATAAATTATAAAAACGTGCAATTGGGCTTGTCTTCTGTCTGTGCCTTCTAGCTTTGAAAAACACACTATAAAAAGGATTTTGTTTTGTTTAAAAGGCATTCCCTCTACATATTTGATCTTAAGAGAGATTCTTTAAGAGGGTAAGTTATCAGAACTGGCCACCATAATACATACTCATGAAAATGCACTTTATAACAACCAACAATCTTTGTTAGCACTTAACAAATAATTAAAACTAATCATTGGCAGTAGAGTAAATGAGTAACATTTTCTTGTTTAGAATTCTCAGAATTAATTCATTCCCCCAACAAATTGCTTTGGGTTCCTTCATCCACCAATCCCCTTCTCCATATAGATATATAGCTATAGGTAGATAGTTAAACCAATTACCATAAATTATTGTAAAATAAAAAACCCTACAAACTCTGTAGAGAATAATTAATCAGTAAGTATGCAAAACAGAGTTAGAAAGGTTTCAGAAAGTATATTTGTTAAAAAAGGAAAGCTCATATAATGTGTGTTTTCTGAATCATCATTTATATGAAACTAATCATTGGTGACAATGATAAACTTTTTCATAAAAGCGGAAAGTGAGGGTTTTTAAATAAGTTCATGAATCAGTTTTCACTTGAATATCTGAATATTTAATGTATTAATCAAATTCCAGACTCTACAGAGATTTACATTAAGTTCCACTCGGGTGGAGACAATTAACTAACTGATAATTTAGGCTACAATAGCAAAAGTAAGCAAACCAAGGTATCAGAGATGTACCTTAATTCCTTTCTCTTTTGTAATGATTTAACCTTAAATGAACATTTTTCAGAATCCTTTATAACACCTTAGTGCAGTGTTTCTCAATCTTTTTCATATTATCACCCTGCTAAGGAGAATTTTTTGCTTTTCTCCTAATCACTACCCCTCTTCAAGGAATTTCAGTAACCCAGGTATAGTATATATCTATTTATGAGTGTGCCTATAGAGGTGTGCTTTATATATAAAACAAATAAGTACAAAGCTAACTCTTAATTCAATCAAGTATAAAATGGCTGAATAATTTTTTAAGGTAAAAACTAAATTGAAAGCTATTATTACTTAATTTGATAACTATTTTCTAAGTTACTTAATGGTATATACTTGCTCATATACATTATATTGAATCAATGGACATATGAACATTGTTTACAAGTACATAAAGGTAGCAAATACATTTTTAATTATTCAATACTTTCTTCTAGCAAAAGTAGAACAATTGAAAAAGTTAAATAACTAAAAAATTATTCTGGTTTTTTGTGTGTATCCTTGTTTGTCTCTTCCCCCATCTCCCCTTGTTAACCTCAAAGCTGTCAGGACATTTATTGATGCACTGAAGTTTTTTCCGAGGCACTACATATTGTCAGAATGTCTATTATATGAATGCTTAAAATTTATTGTTAACATTCTGACTTAATTTGTTGCATATAATTTTTTTTTAAAGTTTTTTTTTTATTTATTTGTACATACAGAACTGGGGTACAGGCCAGAGGCTCAGGGGCGGTGAGAGGCTTCACCAGAGACAGAGTGGGGAGCAGAACAGGCAGATCAACGAAGTACACTGCTGAGGGGAGCAGCGGGCAGGTCAGGAGAGGTCTGCCACGCCATGTGGTCACCTCCGGGGCAGGCGGGGATCGAACTCATGAGGAAGTGGCTTTGGCTTCTTAGTGCAGTGCTTTAACCCGCTGCGCCACCAGGGAGGGCCTGTTGCATATAATTTTTTTCAAGTTCCCTCCCTTTTGTTCAAAATAGCTGTACTTAATCCATTTTGTGACTGTAATATTCCATGGCATATATGTATCACATACATCTGATCCATTTGTCCATTGATGGAGATTTATACTGTTTCCATGTCCTACTTATCATAAACAAGGCTGCTGTAAACAATGTAGATCATATGGTTTTTTTGTTGTTGATGATGTGTTCCTATTCTGTGGATATGTGCCCCAGAGTGGGATTGCTGGGTTGTACAGTATTTCTATTTATAACTTGTAATGTAAATCCAGATTCCTTTCCATAATGGTTTCCAAAATGGCTTCGGCAACCCATACTTCCACAACAGTGTGACCAGGATTCCTTTCTCCACATCCTCTCCAACACTCCTTATATGTGCCATTATAATGAATGTGAAGGAGTATCTTATAGTTTTAATCTGCATCTCTTTTATTATGAGTAATAATATAAATTTTTTATATGTCTTTTGGCCTTCTGTTTACTGTCTTTAGTGAATTGTCTTTTGTACATGCTGCCTGTTTATTAATTGGGCTATTTAGGTTTTGTTGTTGAATTGCATGAGTTTTTAATATTGATATATCTTAGATATTAATGTGTTATCAGTTATATATTATGTAAATATCTTCTCTATTCAGCAGGGTGTCTATATAATTGTCTTTTGTTGTTGTTGTTGTTGTTGTTATATAAAAACTTTTTAAAATCAGGCAGCTTCAATTGTTTACTTTTGCTTTTAATTCCTTGCCTCCAAAAATATTATTATTGGTATTGTAGAGTATATAGTCAAAGTTTTCTTCTATGTAATTTATTGTTACAGGTCTTATATATAAATCTTACATTCATATGAAATTTATTTTTGTGTATGGTGTTAACAAGTAATTTGACATCATTCTTTATGTGTGGCTTTCCAAGATTCCTAGAACTATTCATTGAAGAAACTGTCTTTTCCCTCCTTTTTTTTTTTTTGGTCATGGGTATTTTATAATAGATTTCAGTTTCTAGAAAATTACCAGATATTTTTTTCTAAAGTGACTATACTATTTTATATTTCTTTCAATGATGAATGAGAATTCATTATTCCACAATATTTGGTGATATCAGTTTTTTAAAGTTTAATCATTCTGTTAGTGTGTCATGCTATTTCATTGATTTTCAATTCCTTGATAATTACTAATGTTAAAAACTTCTATTTTATATGTATTAGCCATTTATAATCTCATTTTGTTAAGTTACTGTTGACATAATTTTTCAATTTTTACATGAGGTTATTTATATTTTGAGTTGTAAAAGTTCTTTACACCTTCTAGATGCAAGTTCTTTGTCAGATATGTTTTCTGACAAATTATGCCTTCTTTCCATCTGGGATTTGCTCATTCTTTTTCTTAATGTCATTTGATGAGAAATTTTTAATTTGATGCTATCTGATTTATCAAATTTCTTTCTTTTTTTATGCTTTCTGTATCTTGTCTAAGAAGATTTTTGCTTCCCCTCAGGTTATGAAACTATTGCCGTATATTTCAAAAACTGAATTTTACTTTATACATTTAATTCTATGATCCATCTTGATAGATTTTTTTTAGTAAGTTATGATGTTCTTTGCCCCTACTTGAAAATCCAGTTGTCCCAGCAAATTTTATTTCCCCATTATGTTGGTGACTTAATAAAAAACCAAATGGCTTCTGTGTGGAGCTTTCTACTCTGTTCTATCACTTGTTAATCTGTCCATATGCCAATGCCACACTATCTTGATTCTTGTGGTTTTATAAGAAGTCATAAAATCAGGGTGAAGCCCTCCAAATTTGTACATCTTTTCCAAGATGTATTTCCATACAAATTTGAGTATTGAAATCAGTTTATATACTCTTAAGGAACTTTAAAAAGCTTAGCATAGCCATGCATCCCAACAGGGTTCCATGTTCCTAAGTAGAGTTCTTTGCATTTGTCTCTACATAGCCTTTTTCAATCATAGACTTCACTATGCCATCAACTTTTCTTCCAATTTATACTGCAACTGTTCCCAGATCATATGAACTGTTGTCCTCTGCATTGTCAGGACTAGACTCACCAATCAGGTTCTAGCACATCAATTACAAAGTAGCTCATTATTTTGACTAAAGTCAAGTAAATTTTAATCTCAAAATGTTAACTGATATCTAAAAATACGGTGGCCCGTTTGTTTCAAATAAATCCTATTAAACAAATTCAAACAGAATTTGCAATTTCTGAAATGTTCAGAAATGGCAGTTTAATCTACAAACTAAACTTGAAAGAAAACTTTCATACAGCTTGTTGAACCAAGTTTTAAATGAATATTTCTATAAAAACAGCTTACCATGACTTTCTATCTGCAGGGTATCATAGAGTAATACTTTTCTAAGCCAAGTTATTTTATCCATCACATGGTAATTAATAACAACAGGGTGGCGGAGCTTCTCTTTTAAATTCTAGCCAATTCTACCCTCTCCCAAAGATTCTTTCTATCTTGAGAAAATGGTCTTGAAAAAAAGATAGCCAATCGAAGGAGAGAGAGAAAAGGAAGTCTTTCTTATAAAATTAAATCTATTTTAGCAGATACTGACATGTACTTAACATATTCACAGAGTATCCCCTCCAGTTATGCTGCAAAAGTCATGCAAATAATAATTGTAGCTAAGTGCACTACATTGACAGTCAATATTGTATTTTGCAAGCTTGTATTCATTATTCTTTATGGTATTCATGCATTTTGTGAAAGATCAAAAGATTTACATATCATATGGAGTGCTTTAGGGAATAACTTGCTGAGTACTTTAAATGCACAATGTTCTGCAGCCTTTTAAATACGGATTTTACTTCTCTCTTCTTTGTGATAAAGAAATAACAAGATAGAGCTAGATGTTCTTTTATAAATATCATAAAATGTCTATTTAAAAATATGTGATAAAAGTTTGATGTTTTTATCTGTAATTCTAAGTCCAACTTTACGGGCCAAAATAATAAATTGAAATTTTCCTCTTTCAGTGTGCTGAACAAACATGCAGATGACCCAACTCCAACAGATTCTCAAACAATCCATTACACAGACATGCCACAACTTTTACTGATGTTACTAAATAATAGCACCAATTTATCAACTTAAAGACTCTAATAGTATAACCTCTCTGGAAACTGAGAACAAGACTTCATTCCACAATGCTTTAATATAAAATGAGGTGGGAGGAACCAGCAATAGTCATTTTTCAGTGGGCATGAGTATAAGAACATAAGGAAGACAGTTTTAACAAGAACAAACCAGATGGTTTATTGGCCCCTAATTTCCCTTACCCAACATGGGCTGGCTGAACAGGAATGGCTTGTCTCCAACTGTTAGCCTTTCTTCTGCCCTTCAGGTTATTATCAATAGTAACATTACCAGTGGTGACTTCATGAATACCATCAGCTGAATAACACCATTTCTCAAAAAACTGCTAAGAGAAAAAAAGTTCCCTAAAATCACCTATGCCAGTATGAAACATACCAGAAAGAGAAGTTCTCTAACGCCTTTAAAAATATCAAAGAACAGGGCCCTCCTTGGTGGCACAATAGGTTAAAACACAGGACAATGAAGCTATCTGCAGTCACTGTAGCACAAGTTTGAGCCCCAGCCAGAGATGTGACCCACATGGCACGGCAGACCTCTCCTGACCAGCCCGCTGTGCCTGCCAGCAGTCTATTTCAGTAGATTTGCCTATTCTGTTCCCCACTCTGTCTCTGGTGAGTCCTCCCACCTGCCCCCACCTCTGGCCTGTACCCCAGTTCAGTAAGCACAAATAAATAAATCTTAAAAAAAATAATCAAAGAACATCTTTTTCCAAAAAACTTGTACACTGTTGGTGGGAATATATTTTGGCTCAGCCCCTATGGAAAAAGTGTTGTGGGTTCTCGAAATGAACCAATTGTAAACAGTAAAAATGAATCTATTGTAAGACCTAGCAATTCCACTCCTTGTTGTCTACCCAAAGATTAGAAAAACAATAATTCAAAGGGACATAGGCACTCCTATTTTCATTGCAGCACTATTTACATTAGCCAAATTGTAGAAACTACCTATGTGCCTAAAGACAGATGAGTGGGTCAGGAAGCTGTGGTGCATATATACATGATGGAATACTGCTCTGTTATGACAACAAAAACTAAGCTCCTGCCATTTGTGACTACATGGATAGAACTAGAAGGAATTATCTTAAGCAAAATAAGACAGAAGGTGAAAGACAAATACCAGGTGGCACCACTTATATGCGGAATACGGAAGGAAAAAAAGAGTCAGATGAAGCCAAACCAACAAGACCTAACAATCTAACTGTAGAAAGGAGGCTAAGTGAACGTGGAAGACTATGGGTGTTTTGGTGGTCGGCGTGGTGTCGTAACAACTGAAGGGAAGATCCTATACCTCTAACTTATATACAAAGTTGTAAACCGGTCTACAGTTTCAATATCCAGTCTTCAAAAAATGGATTGCTAAAAAAATAATAATAATAAATAAAGGTGAAATAATATTTTTGGATGAAAAAAATGGATTGCTGTCTTACCCTAGACTGCTCTGAGAGTAAGGGTAAGCAACAAAAGCAGAAGAGGGGAGGAAGACGCTGTGCTGTGTTAGAAAAGGAGGCCCAGCATCCTGTTACCACAGGGAGGCTCCACTCATGCTTTCCAAACTAGTCAAATACCTGGAAGCTTCTGCAGCACAGGAAAGCACACAAGCAGGATGCACAATCAGAGGCCCATTCAAAGCATTTGCTTCCACAACCGGTAGAATGTCACTCATATAAAACCACGTTGCATAAAAAGAATGTCATTCAGATTTAATTACTGTGCACAACAAATATCCTTTATTTTATCCATCTCAGTCACAATACTTACTTACCACAGACTGAATTCAGAAAGGAGGACAAGAAGAAGAGAGGTGGACACCCTAAAGCCTTACTTCCTATGAAGCCCTTGCCAGGAAAACTGGAAAGTGTATTGATGTGGAGCATTTTCACTTTACTCCAGAACAAACTGAATGAAAACTGTTCTTTAATGAATCATAACAGTGTAGAGAATTCTGCTTAAATATTTGCTCAGATAATATTTTCTTACTTTGCAGCTATGAATCTGGCAACAGAGACAGATTAATAATAGCAATGAGCCCTGGGGCTGTTTGAAGAGAGACTCCGTGTATCCAGAGGTAGCCATCAAAGAAGCTCTACTAACTGCTACCTCGGAACCACACATGGCGCGGGGGTCACCCTCCAGAGTCTGAATGTTCAAAGCTGTCACAGGCCCTTCTGCATCCCAGAGAGTCGCTGCTGCGAAGCCACAGAAAGGATGAAGCCCAATGACACGGAAATGTGCATAAGCATCAGAAATATTTCAAAACGCATGGAGAGTAACTGCAGCTTTTAACTCCCCATCTACACTTAACGTGATAATAAGGAATCTATCTGGATAATCATAAATAACATAGTGACCTTCAGGGAGAAGAAATATGTATACATACTAAAGAAACAGTTTCCTTGATGACCACCACCCATGCCCAACACACAAACACTCCTTTGTTGAATGAGACAGAAGATGGAGAAGAAGAAACCAAAATAAAATGAAACACCAGTTTTTCTCGATCAGATTATGAGGATATTTTACAGTTAGAGAGTTGGGAACGTGCAGAATAATGGACACTGGAAGAACTGGGGTAAGGAGGGAGATCTGGCAATACATAACAAAACTCTTTAAATGAACTTAGAAAATACTCTACAGTGAATTTAACCAAGGAGATAAATATAAAAGAAATGAAAAATGTTTGTTATGGTTTTGTTCATAAGACCTGAATATCAAAATCAACCTGACTATTCAATGTAGGAAATGGATTATAAAAACTCATGGAAGATATTTAAAAGGTCTAGTAAGAATTTATTAACAGTGCTACAGATTTGACATGAAAGTATGATCCTAATATCATATTATAGAGTAGCATTTTTATCATATCCTTGACTTTCTAAAATATGTGTGTTATATAGCTCCAAGCACAGAAAAAGAATGGAGGTCTTTGCAGTGAGGGAATATTTCTAAGTATTGATTGTGATCTACCTACACAGTAGATCAGAGCTATGAAGAACAGAAAATAAAATGCAGGAAAACTTTTTTCAATAAGACAAGATGTTGGTCTCATATGAAAGTCACAGGTAGATATTCTCAAATTGGAAACATCAACCTTTAAGTAGAGCGCCCACATGGCATAGATAAGGCTACTTGACAACTAAATGAAGACTATTCTGAGAATAATCAAAATTCTCACTTAGAATGAAAGTTGCTATGAAAGGACTGGCAATGTATCACTTTCAATGTATCAATTTAATTAAGACACATTCTTAAAGATCAGAAATATGATAAACATGGACATTGCATAAATAAGTGGAAAGTGAAAATTGAGTAGATGAGGGAACATGTTAGACTACTAATGCCATCTTATTTTACAGAAAAGTTTAGCTGATGTTACATGATGCTGAATATCAAAGTTTCAATTCAAAGTTTGTTATATTTTCCTATAAGCTTAAAGATTTTAGAGAACTTAGAGAAAAATTTTAATTTCTACACTTTAAATTTCTACAATTTCAAAAGTCTCCTTTCCCGTCCATTAAATTGAAGTCACATGTATTTTTGTCTTTATTTTATTAAAAATAATGAAATAACTTCTAGATGTGGTCCCTCTTTAAAAAATAAGTCTCTATCTCCCTCTCCCACCTTCTCTCTCTGCATGTGTTAGTATGTGTGAAAATATGTTCATCATTGTAACCTTAAGGTGAGGTGATTTTAAACTATTCATCATTATTTTTCAGAGCCTGATTCTTTTCTATTATTTTTATAAAAATAGTGGGATGTTTTTTCTTATTTGAAAATAGAGATAAAAATATGCCATTAAGTCAACTGTAGTTATTTCTGGTGGTGGATCAACAGATTGTGACAATATCAAAATCATAAATTATAAATAACAATACAAATAATGCCTATTCCAAAGTCACAGCTTCTTTCAAGTTTTCTCAGTTGACTAGGACACAAGAATAATTAATGCACTTTATAAAAATACAGGAAGGTATACCAACCCACTTAGTTTCTCCTGTGAAATAAAACTGTTTAACATTTCTAAAGTCAGGGGTGTTTGCAATCTGTTTACAAAAATCACTTCTTAATGAAGGTAATTTTAACCAGATGACAATGCTTCCTGTTTTTTCATAGATAGTTTGTAAAGCAAAACTATTTGTATTTGGCTTTGATGCACAATTGATATTATTTTTGCAGTAAAAGGTTTACCTTCTTGTTGGATGTTTCTTATTCAGACGCTAAGTCAATTTGTCTTCCTAGAGTAAGTTGGGGAAAGGTAACATGTAAGAAATGAGAGAGTGCCAAGTGGCCATAAACACCCACTTTGGGCGGAGATCATCTGGTGCTCAAGGCTGGACCTGATGTTCTCAGGAGGACACTGAAATCCTGCCCTGGGGGAATTTATGACCTCCTGGTAAGGGTTAAATATGTACACTGAAGACACTTGGAATGCCTGAAGCAATACTTTAACAAAAGCAAGATAAGGCTGAAATATAATCAAGTACAAATGTTTTAAAGATACGCAAAGATCTCAAGATTAGAATGAAGATATACTTAGTAAATGAAGATTTTGAAATGAGCCTTATATAAAACCTTGCTAGGATGAAAAGTTTAGAAAAAATAAACCTCAATACCTAGACTAAGTTAAGTAAAGGTACTGTTTGATCCTTTTTTTATGTTAAATATGCCAAGAGACACACATGTTCCTCTATCAGCAGAGTAACAAGCAAACTGCTTTTACTTTAACAAACAACAATAGCTTTCTCGCTTGGCTTCTCATTGCAATGAAATATTTCATTGCTTTCTCTATTTATTGGAGGCTAACAATTTCACTTGTAAAATGCCTTTTATTCTATGTATTTGAATTTATCTGAGCAGAGGAGTGTGGATAGAGAAATTTTAATTTAATATACATTTTAGGATATAAAAAAAAAAACAATGATTAGCTCTATCATATTATGCCAAGGTGGGGATTTGGATGACTCACAGCCAGTAAGGAAAATGTCACTACACACTCACACACAGATAAAAATTAAAATATACAACACAAAATAAATAATCTTAGCTACAGAAAAAAGCTGAACTGAACTTACATCATAGACAACTTTCACCTCACCTTTGTACACAGAAGTTCAGAAATTATTTACTTCCCCAAACAGCCTGCTCTTTTGCCAGGAGCATGTCTCTCAGCCTAGAAAATGCAGATTTTCTTATCACTTTTTCTATTATAAATGTCTTTAAATCCCACTCAGTAGTCCTGGAATGATTCCCAATGACCAGGTAGCTATAAAAGAAATCCCAAGGGAACCATTTCTCTCTTCGCAACATCCACTCAGCCAACATCACTCTTTGTACCTATACAAGATACAGAGGTGAACATGGATTTAACTGAATTATTATAGGATCCCACATTTTTAGAAAACTCATTAGATTCCACTGGCCATTACTAGAACTTGTCACAAGAGAGCTCAGGAGATGGAGCAGCTTACTAAGCTGATCACTGCTTTAATGCACACATATGCTCACACCAGCTCCACCTTCATTTAAAACAAACAAACAAAAAAAGCATGGGCTCTCCCTGGTGGTGCAACTGGTTAAGCACTGCATTATGAAGATCTCCAAAGCCACTGCAGCATGAGCTCAATCCCCAGCCAGGGAGCGGACCCACATGGTGTGGCAGACCTCTTCTGGTCTGTCCATTGCTCCCCTAGCAGTGTATTTTGTCAGTCTGCCTGTTCTGCTCCCCACTCTGTCTCTGGTGAGTCCTCTCGCCCACCACATCTCTGGCCTGTACCCCAGGTCTGTAAGCATAAATAAATAAATCTTTAAAAAAAATAGTAAGCATCCTGTATCTCTCTAGTATTTACTTTGAACAAATGTTTTGCTACTTTAAAAACATATATTGTTTAAAACCATGTCCTAAAAGATAGCCATAACACCTTTAAGTCTCTTCACGTAGAACCACTATGTTTTTTAAAGTATATAATTCCTTTATTTGTGTATATTTTACATCTGGTGTAGTCCCCATAGAATTCCCACCACCAATTCACCTGTGCACCATCACCTAAAACTACTACATTTAAAATCAAATTCTCGATAGCAAGGGCTATATGTCAATGACAAGAAATGCAGAGAAAGAGTGAAAGTAAAGGGCAGTGGTCAAAACTCAGTCTTTCTGAGAAATAAGGGGCAAGATCAGGGGACAAATTTAAACCCTACTCAAAGTATATGAATCAGAATTATTTGCATGAACTTAAGAATTTATAACAAAGTGCAAAAATGTCATTGTATCAAATGTTTTTGAATTTGCCAGGATTCTTCCTCTGAGCACACAAAACCCCACAAGCGCAGGCTCCATGCAGTTATCTAAGAGCTGCCTGCTGTACAGGTGCGCTTAGCGTTGCATTTAACTCACCCTGATGGGTGCCTGGGGTCCTATCGCAGGATCATCCTGATAGGGTGTTGCCACAGGGCAGCTGTCTCAGGGAAAGCTGCCCTGGTGAATGGTAGACCCACAGATTAGCCTGAAAATACTAACATCTTTCTAACCATTGTGCAGATAATCATATTCAGCAAAAAACTTTGAAACAAAATTCACTTTATTTTTATCCCAAATGAGTGAGATATCCAATAGAAATAACTAATAAAGCAGCTTCTAAGAGGAGTTTTATTACTCATTAGCTCATCTGGTCCTCGGACTAATCCTACTAAATGAATACAAAGAAACTAGGAAAGGCAAGGGGCTAATTTGACAGAAACTCAGATTTTCTGACTAAATCCCCCAGAGGGAACAGACTTTCCTCTTATTTAAAGTTTGAAATCCTTTGACTCAAGGACAGTACCAGAATTTTTATATGAACTCTAGAGGCAAAGATTCCCTCTTTTAATGCATTTCTTTGACAAGTTATTGATGGGAGAGAGAGGAGAAAGCATTTTGATGTGAAGGTAGATGGACATGTCAAGCATATTTTTGTATCTATGAAAATTTTCAGCAGTTCTTCCCATTATTTATTATTAATGGAGTCATGCAAATAATATGGCTATGTAGGAATAACTGCAAATTTGAAAATATCAAAATGGAATACCAGGAGTTGGGGCTCAAATGCTATTGCAGAGTGATGCCAACTGAGTCTTCACACACGATCTTGTTCTACTCATGATGAACAACCACTAATTGAGTTGATTTATGTGGCCAAGTAAGAGATTATAAATGATTATTTATAATGGTTCCTTTGATTACATCAACTCATAATTTCTAATTAGTTTCTAGACTCTTAGATTCAACTGATCAAGTTCCTAATCTGTAATAATGGTCAATGGTCAAGCTAGCTGTGTGTGACCATACATTCATGGCTTAAAACTAAACAAAAAAAGAACTTAGGGATTCAATTCCCAGTATCAATGGTAGAGCTCCATGAGATATAAACTTAATTTATTAATTTAAATTTCTTATACTTTTGAATACATGGCACATGTGTAGAATATAAATTCATAGACTATAAAATAATGGCCAGTAAAATCTCTGTATAAGGTCCCTTAGTTCCCATTCCCAGGGTTAACCACTGTTAAGTGCTTCTTGTTTATCCTTCCAGGCACAATCTATGTATAGATAAGCCTATTAATGCACATTTACAGGTTTCCTTTTATTTTTACACAAGTGATAGCACATTATTCTACACCTTGCTTTTGATGTACCATGACATGACCCCACATTTACCTCTTAGCAGTTGCACAGTGCTCGTTTTACAGGCATATATACTATATATTAATATACAGGGCTTTAGGTATTCCCAATATTTTACTATTCTTTGGGGGGAAATGCTATATTAAATATCCACATACACATGCCTTTAGGCTGGGTGATAAAGTCCAAAAATAATTTTGGACTTAAGCCAGCTTGCTTTACTAGGAGTTTCTGACAGTACTTATTTCAACAGAATTACTCAACAAAGACACATAAATGTGAAGAGAGAAAGGAATCAAGAATGTTAACAACTTTCTTTCCTTCACTCCTTTGAAGTGAAAACCATTCATTAGATGTGTGTGTATGTGTGTGGATGTGTTATGTGGGCAATGTCAGAAGGTTTGAAAGAAGAAGAGGGTAATTTCTATCATTTGAGGTCTAGTCACTTTTGGAGACCTCTGGGAGAAAGGCTATCAAAAACAGTAATCCACAAAGCTTCTCTCTTCCTTAAGGCTTTATCTCTCACCACCTCACTGCATGCTGGCATGAAGGGGCTGAAGTGATATACGCAAGAATATAGAGACAGATAGCTAGATAGACCCCTTCTAAATCACAAGCAGTGGTCTGTGTGGAGAAAAACTCCCTCATCCAGATCTGAGACTTCTTATTTCTCAAGGGTATCCCTGGAGTCTTGAGAAAAGATAAGAAGAAATTAGACATATCTGACACTTCTCTGGCTTAGGAAGTGATTTTGTAGGCAGGACCGAAGTCTCCTTTAAGGTCTCGCTGCAATTGTAAGACTCTGCCAGCTCTGCTGAGCAGTCCCCAAACTTCAAGGTGCTCAAATAAAGGAAGGGTCTGAGTGAGCATAATGTTTGCATGAGATAAAAATGCAAGCTCCATCTAGTCTTCCTTTTCACACACACGAAAATTAAAATTATCCAGCTTATTTTCCTAACCAGCTGCCAAAATCCTGAAATGGAGTTTAGTGTGTGTTATTTTTTTTTTCCTTTTTTTTTTTTTTTTGTCTTGCTCTCACTGCTACTCTGGCTTCCTTCGAGGCAATTGAGGACAGCATCTGGCTTACCTCATGTTCCACTGAAATGCAGGTTCTGAAAAGCAGCCTGAAGATGACATTCTGAGAGGAGGAACTAGGCGCTGTGTGGCGGGGGAGGGACTGGGGAGGCAGGGGTAGGGGGACGTGGCCGAGCGGTGTTAATGCAAATGTATTCCCTGGGCTTATTCGCTGGCAAACCCAGTCGACACCCAGCCATTTGAACGGGGGCCAGGGAGTTGGCACATCTTCCGCTGGCAGAGCGCGAGCGCCACAGCATCCTGCTGCTGCTGGCATGTACGCAGCTGTCTTTCTTCATCTGCTTTTCCACCGCTGCGGCAGACTCAACAGGTGTTGCCAGGGACACAGTGTGTTTGGCAGCTGTCAACTTTCAATAATCATCTCTGTAGCATATCCCCTTCCCCGTCTATTCTCCCATTCCATGTCTCTCCCCTTCCCCGTCCCCCCTTTTAAGAACCCCCCAACACCATTTGAGCCTTTGCAAAAGGCAGAATAGGGAAAGGATGCCATCAAAACGCACAATGTTCTATCTGGAGGGAGAAGTTTTGCCTGGATCCCAGCAGAAGCTCAGTAACGATTTTTACGGGAAAAGCTCCTTTGAGCTCCACCCAATTATCCCCCCCCCCCTTTGCGGTAAGGGCTACCCTGTCTTATTCTGAACTTTATTCCTTCTATTTTTATTCATCGTTTTTTGAGTGCCAGCTCCTGTCCTTAGAGCCTGTAAGATCTTGATCGTGTTTTAACTACTCAAGCCTCGGTTTCCTCATCTGAAAAATGAAGGCAATTAGATTCACATCTATGCTAATGACAAAAAAACAGGCAAAGTATTTAACACTAAGTGCCCAGTATGTGTTAACCACCCAAGTTGTTAACCTCCCCCAAGTTGTCCTGTGTTTCATCCCTAAAAGTGGCCGGTTATAATGACTACCCTTGAATTCCAGAGATGGGAAGTCTTATTTTGTCCTGGGGCTTCTTTCTCACTCTTTTGAGCAAAGTCAGAGCCAGAAAACATGCTGGTCCCTGAAGGTCTCGGGGAGAGGCCAAGTAAATGTTAATAAAGGCAGGGGTATAGTCATTTATTACCACCATGTTTGTAAGTCTAACTATTGGAAAGCTCTACTTGTCCATCAATGACATAAATGAATGAATGACTGAAGAAATGATGGTACTCTGTAGCAGGCAACATTAATTAGATTAGCTTAATTAGATTAACAAGTTAGATTGACTAATTAGATTAGTTGATAGATTAACCAGATTACTTATGTAAGCACATATAGACCTTACTATATGCCAGACTAATTCACTTGCAACTCATAACAACCCAGTGTAGTAAATATTATTATCGTCATATTTGTTGGTTAGGAAACTGAGGCTCAGAGAAGCAGAGCCCCTAATAGGTGTATCAACATGAAGAAACCTCATAGACCCAGTTGAATATAGAAAACCAAACTGGCAAATAATACACATATCAAAGAACAGATGCAATGTTCAAAAGTACTTAAGGAAATGTGTTTTTCATGGAAATACCACAAATTATCATCAAAACAAGGATGTGAAAAATACACATCAAGTTGACATTGGTACTGTGATGATGAAAGAGGTGTGAACCTAAACCCCTGAAACATTTAGATTGTGTAAGACATTACCTCAATAAAAGTAAGTGAATAAGTAAATCCAGTCCAAGGCAGATTTAGTAAAAATACACACCACGATGATGTTGTAGTAGCTTTACATGGGGAAATAGAGTGGTCTAGAAAGTATACAGCAACACTGTACTTTAGACTGGATTAATTATTCACTTACTTTTATTGAGGTAGGGTTTACCCTCTAAATGTTTCAGGAGTTTGGGTTCACACCTCTTCAAGGTATGTCATCCTGTCATCAAAGTACCAATTACCCTTTACCCCCTGCTAAGACTCTACTTTCGCAGTTTAAGTCTCGTTTATTTTAATTTTCAAAAGGACATGTTAGTATCAGATAGTTCTGGGCAAGATATAACTGTTTTTAAGTATGTCATCTTCTGTCCTTTCCTTTTGTGAAACAATGTTTCACAAACACATCAAACACATGTAGAGAGTTGTAGCCAACATTTGCCAAGCAATGTCATGAGACCACCACCAGTCAAGAACAAGTGTGAGAGGCCATGAGCAGCCTGTGTCTCTTCCCCACTCGCAGGTCTTCTATCCTGCTGGAGGCCAGCTCTCCCTGTGCATCTTTGCACTGTTTCTGCCCTGGGATTCCACTTGCTCTGTCTGCATCTTCAGTGATCTAGTCCAGTTGGACCCTGGTTCCCAACTGTAACAAGTAGCATGATGCAGTGGATGTCGTCTGGTGATTTTCTTTGGCTTAACATCACCTTTGTGGTTGCCTGTATTGTTCCTTGCTGTTTGTCATTGCTGAACAGACTTTTCCATTTAGTTATCCTTTTTTTTTTTTTTTACTCTTGGCTGGCATCTAAGTTGTCTTTGTTGTAATTTTCTAGCTCAAAAGAAAAGCAGATATTACATCAGCAGATACCAAGAAAAAAATATCATCAGATTATTCCCAGCTCAGCCTTCAGAAAGAATGAGCACATCCCTAATTATTGAATGAAAAAAGACATTCTCCTTTGGACTGAGTACTGCCTTATTTTCTTTAATTTCTTATTCACTTTCCCTAGTCAACAGGTTGCTTTTCTTTGCTCCTTTATTTGCCTTTACTTTGTGATGTATTATAGTCCAGGACTGGGATTGTGGAAGTCTTAATCTAACCCAAACCCTTTGTTTCACACATGAGGAAACATGCATTGTGTCCTGCAGCTCATTTTAAAATACATTTTAGTAACTCTGTGACCCATAGATGGTTACTTGGTCATTGGAATAGTAGTTTTAACTGTTCCATTGTCTCTGGTGGCTGGTTAATCATATGTTTAAGAATAAAGCATTGCCAGAGTTTCTCTGCAGGGCAAATCTACTCTATATGAGACCCATACTGAGTGTCACAAAGATGTTGCCAAACGTCTAAATGAATTTTTCCCCTCCTCATTATTAACCGCTATACAGCATTGCTTTTAAAAAAACCACCCCAGGTCCCAGTAGTGGGGAGGGAAGAGCCCATGAAATAGCATTATTCTCTCAGCACATACCAGTAATCAGGCCAAGGAACAGAGTTGTTTCTTTATTGTCAGGATCTCGGCCATGCTGTAAAAGGCATCTTCCTGCTCTCCAATATTGCCATTAATATGTAAAAGCTTAAGCTTGCTAAAGGGATTATTGCACATCCTATCTGATGGTAAACTGGCATTGCAATGATTACACGTATCTTTTTGTCATTTTCTCGTAAAACATCTTACTCTTGAACAGTATAATTGGCCACTTACTAATGTTAATGATTAAATCGGCATAAATATAACACACTGCTTTGAATGGAAGCCATGCTTGCAATCTCCAGGGTCCTGAACGTATGCTTTGCAGCATAGCCATTATAATCATTATGTGTACGTGTGTGTGCATATATACACACATATATTATATATAATGTGCACATATTGTGGTAAAAGGTAGCGCAAATTTCACAAGAAGGTCATTGAAGGTGATACTCAGTAGAGACACGCTTGCCTTGTTCCATGGACCCATATAGTTTTTACTGTTGAAGATAAAGTACTCTATATCAGCCAGTGGTTCAATGTATACCCCACTTCCCAGAATACAATGCCCCAGTCATGCAAAATATTGTCTCCTAGCCAACCAACCCTTAGCTGAGATGTCAGCAGATCATTCTACCATTTAATCTAGTAAGTTACTTCTGAGTGATGAAGCACAATACATGGCAATTCTTTGACTATGACTTTACTTTCAGAATTCCTTCCTTTCTTCCTTCCCTCCTTTCCTCCCTCTCTCCTTCCTTACTTCTTTTAGGTCCCTTGGTCAGAGGCAATTTGGAAGATCTGATGTCTGTGGATCAGATGGTGGTGCTAGTGGAAGCCATGAAGGCAGGTGAGACTTGCCTATATTTGGAATATGTGTTGACTCTAATAAAGGTGAACTGCTCCCCCATCCCAGGTGTAAGGGTGCAGCCCTTATACCAAGTGGCTGGATGGCCTCCCTGAAGAAAGCTGGCAGGTGGAAGGTTGAGTACCCATCTCTGCTGCTGGCAGGTTGGATGGAGCAGTGGCAGGAGCTGGCTTAGACTTTCTGAGGGGACCCATGGTACTTGGTGCACACACAGTCTCCCTTCCCTCCAGTACAACCACTGTCTACATGGATCATTAGTAGGCATCAGATGGTAAGGAGAAAGGCTGGCTAACGCAACAAGAGGGGTCACACTCTTCACTGGTTTGTAGTCTCTTATTTGGATGTGATTCACATGTAACTTAAAGTTATGCATGCTCTGAGCCACTCCCACAGAGTGTCCAAGTATATCTTGCTCAGCCTTTCTTGTCACCAGTCTTCCAGTTTTGTTCCTTCTAGACTCCCTCACTAGGCAGCCAAACTATTTTCCATTGTCCAGGAACCCATGCATATACCATGTACATACATTAAGCCACTTTGCCCTTCACATGTGTAAACTATTCATGTGTAATTTTAAGGCCATAACTAATATTCATCTTCCCCCTCCTCTGCCACATATTTTCAACTTCTGTTGGCCTAGATGGCTAGGACGATCAAGACTTTCATCTCTAAAGAACATAAGTCCCTGGTGGCCATGGCTCCACAGACAGTGGCTACTGTACTTGCCTGTTTATTGTTAAATTGGGCATGGAAGAAAAAGAGACAGCCACGTTCCTATCATGTTATCATAATAGCAAAACATCAGAAGGAAACCAAATGTTCAAAATAAGGAAGGAGCTGTGTAAATAACAATAATATCAGTTATATGAAATATATATTCAGCCATTTAACATGAGGTGTATGGTGTCTATAATTACATTAAAATACGGTGTCTATAATTACATAAAAATTATTACTTTTTGACTAAAATTATAAACAATTGGTACATATATTTGGTGATGGTGCTATGAAAAAGAAACAGAAACCATAGTTGGAAAAACTACTGAAAGAAAAACACATGACCTGGGAACTGCCACTACTGGCTAAATGGACTGATGCATGTGAAGGATTGGTAGTTCCTTAAAATTGGAATTGGAAAACAGTTCTCTTCTCTTGTCCCAGCACCATGGGTGTAGTGGCTGCATGAACCACTGTCTTAGAAAAGATTCTACAAGCCATGTGTCTTTGTTCAACTAGAAATAAGATCAACATTGATTGAAAATGTCTGCCCTGGGCAAATCAGGGGACAGTGGCAGTTGGTCAGAATATGTGATGTCCTTGAATATGACCCTGTCCCAGGTAAAAATCTGAATGTATAAGAAATCTGGGCAACTGGATAAAGTTGTTGTATAGGAGACCCCTTCACTATGAAGTGGAAATACACAGCCTTCTACCTCTTCAGGGTAACACACTCATGCCAACCCTGAGAGTTGAAGGTCCTCTCCTAGTTAGACACTATATAGACAGGTTTACTGACAGAGATTTGGGGACAAGGCAGGACAACAAGCTTGGTTCTTGAATGACCATGTAAGTTAGAACCTTCCCACCAAAGAAGTGAGAGCAAAGAAGTTCCAGAGCCCCTTAAAAGTCACAAAACAGTGCTCTCCCTGGTGGTACAACGGGTTAAAGCACCAATTATGAAGCTCTTCTAAGCCACTGCAGTATAAATTCAATCCCCAACCAGGGAGCTGACTCACATGGCATGGCAGACCTCTTCTGACCGGCCTGCTGCTCCCCTCAGCAGTGTACTTTGTCAATCTGTCTGTTCTGCTCCCCACTCTGTCTCTGATGAATCCTCTCATCCACCACACCTCTGGCCTGTACCCCAGTTCTGTAAGCATAAAATAAATAAATCTTTTTTAAAAAGTCACAAAACAAGTGCTTGCTTCATAGACAGGGTCTGTATCCACACAGATTACCATGGTTACTGCTGTCACCCAGCCCACCATACCAAAAAGAACTAAGTAGATTAAAGCAATGTCACACAACAGTTCTGAAGAAACAATTTGCTGGTAAAGATTATGCCAGAGTCTATCAAATTGTAGATGGATTTGAATATCAGGTTTCACTGCCTCCCGATCAGGAGTCATCAGTCTGCACACTTGACCCAATCTAAGAAGTTCTGAAAGTAAAGCATAGAGCCCTCTAGCATCCCTCTAATTAGTCACATCAGTGATGTCCTCACTCTTTCAGTCAGCATCGAGTTACTTGATTGAGCATAATTTTTTTCCCTCTAAGTTCAGTCTAAGGTTAACTTCTTCAAAGGAAACTGTCAAAACCTGACATTATGTTTGGTTTGTAATAAGTTGGTAACACTAAACGTACAAATCTACTCCCCTCACTAAGTCCTTGGTTCAAGGTAGAATCAACATGTCTGTGAGTCTGAGTTCTGAGCAAAAGCTGGCCTGTGGCAGCTTGCTTGGGCAGTGAGGCTCACCCCAGCAGGTAAAACACAGCAAACAAGTGTGGCTTAGCCTAATTAGTTCCCACTAGGAGCTGGTCCAGGCAGTATTATTCTAGATGAGGTGTGCTCGAATTCCCCTTTACATAAAGCAGTGGGCAAGTGAGCAGAGAGGAGGCTTGAGACAGAGGTTGATAAAGGAGCCTGGGATGTGCTGACATATTATAAAATGGAGCTAAGAAAGCAAAAGTTAGCCAAAAGTTCCCAGATGCACTGACATGCCATAATGAAGCCAAAAATGCCAGGGAATAACTAAATGTTTTATTCCAACAGAATGTCCATTTCTGTTAAATTTTTGTTTATTTGGCATAACTCCCCAACTGGAAAAGCTTGCTGTGTTCCTTCTTTTCTTTTCTTTCTTTCTTCTTCTTCTTTTTTTTTTTTTAACTAAAGTCCTTGTTTATTTTGTTACCAAGGACAAATAAAGTTTTCGCGAAAGTTTCCACAGCCCAGTAGCTCTCGGGTGAGGAGAGGGGGATGTTAGCTTTTGCCCATTGAGCTTATTATATCTGCCAAAACCATTTGGATGGGTGGGACAGCCGAAGCAGCCAAAAGTACTTTTGTCTCACAACAAAGTTTAACCAGGTTTGTCAGGCTCAAACACATTCAAAATTAGAACATGAAATTCAAGTGCATCTAAGAATTATAATAATTCAAGTACATGGCTCAGGTTTCCAAAAGATACTTACTAGAAGGGCAAAGATATCAACTTCATTTCAGAGTCTCCAAGAAAACAAAATCTCAGGGCTTTTTTTCCTCTGTTTGCAAAATAAACACCTCTGAAGGAAGGAATTCAGTTCTTACGTGTATCCCAACCCATTCTGTTTTATAATAATGTCAAAAAACATTAGCTTTCAAACATACTTGCTGCAAAGAAATAACTAACTTAGATCCAGCCTCACTTAATAGGGATTGGGGGACCTGGTGCCTGTTCAATTAATTAATAATGGAGAGGAGTCCAAATAACAACCCTTTCTCCATTTCTAGAAGCTCTTCAGCATGATGAACAGAGGAAGATAAGTATTTCATTTAGTCAATGACCACTTGCATGCAATTCTTCAATGTGCCCTAAATTAGCAACTCTAAATATAATTATAAGAACAGACTTAGGAAATTGTTCTGAGCTGCCATAAACTGAAACGAGTGTCTTTTTTATTCTAATAACTTAACCCAAGTACCTTTCTATTGAATTGACTGCATTTTCATATGAGAAAGTTTGAGAGACCACTGACCAACAACTATGCATCAGCTGAATTCTTGACCTATTCTACTGCTTCAAGATTAAAGTGTTTATAATTAATGTGCCGGAACTTGCTATTGTAAATTCATCTTTCTGTTTTTAATTGAAGTAACCTTGCTTTGTGACATTATATAAGTTTTAGGTGCTCATCGCTGAAAATCAACATGGCAATGGTTAGTTCATGATACAAATTTTAGCAATTTAGACTAATCGAGACTACTTATACCCATTCTCCAGTCCAGCACTTGCTCTTTGCCTCCTACAACAAGGACTTCTAGCTCTAAAACACCTCCAACAGCAAGCAGCATGACATACTGTAATAACTCACTCTATTCTAAAGAGTTTTAACTTTTAGAAAAATTTTGCACATATTAAATACAAATCTTCTCTGTAATTTCCACCAATCATTTAGGCTCTGCCCACTGGAGTCACACATAATGAGCCTGAAGATTATCCCTTTTCCCAAGATAATCCTCCACTTCAACTTTCTTCATAGCTCTTCTTTCCATGATTTCTCCCCACCACTCTCTTTTGGGTTAAAACTCCAGCTTTTCCACTCTCTTAGTTGGTTAACCTTGGGAAGATATTCCATGTCACCTTAAGTAACAGATTGCTCCTCATTTTTTTCATGATACCAACAATCACAGGACTTTCAAAGGATTAAAGAGGTATCAGAGATAGCAGATGCTCAATAAATGTTTATTTTCCCTTCTTATCTTGAAATAAATTACCCATAACCCAATGGGATGAAATATAGCATTTTGGGGTTCCATTTTTTTCTATAAACATAATACATGGATTCCTTAATGGTAGATTGGTGTTTTCTGTAGCTACGAGGACTAGTAGTGTCTACTATAGACTAAATTGTGTCCAAAACTCATGTATTAAAGTTCTGACCGCCCAATGTGACTATATTTGGAAACAGAGCTTATCAGCAGAGTTCATAAAGAGATAATTAACCAATTAAGGCTAAATGAGGTAATAGGGGTTGGGCCCTACTTTGACAGAATTACTGTCTTTCTAAAAAGAGGAAGAGAACAGTATGCTCTATTTTTCTATGCCACAGAGGAAAGGACAATTGGGGGAGCAATGAAAAGAACAAGCCAAGAAGAGAGGCCTACCAGAAACCACAGTGGCTGGCAACCTGATTACAGATCTCTAGGCTATAGAATTGTGAGAAAATAAACAACTGCTTTTAAAGTGACCTAGTCTGGGCCCTTCCTGGTGGCGCAGCGGGTTAAAGCACAGCACTGAGAATCTAAAGCCGCTTCCTCATGAGTTCGATTCCCGCCTGCCCCGGAGGTGACCACATGGCATGGCAGACCTCTCCTGACCCGCCCGCTGCTCCCCTCTCCTGACCCGCCCGCTGCTCCCCTCAGCAGTATTTCGTTGATCTGCCTATTCTGCACTCCACTCTGTCTCTGGTGATTTCTCTCACCCTCCACATCTCTGGCCTGTATCCCAGTTCTGTATGCACAAATAAAATAAAATCTTTAAAAAAAAAAGCATTTTAAAGTTACCTAGTCTGTGGTATTTTATTATGGTAGCCTGAGCAGACTAAGATGATGGTACTGTGAAGAGGTGTGCTAATATAGCAAATACCTAGAAACATATGTGGTCTGGGGCCAGGATGATAGGTAGAGGTGGGAAGAATTTTGACTGCTAATGAAGTCTAGATTGCCTTGAGGGGACTGGATTGTTGGTAGAAATATGGACCTTCAAGGAATTTGGGTAGGAGCACAGAAAGACATGAGGAATGTGTTATTGAAATTGGAGGAAAGGTGATCTGTGTCATAAAGTGGTGAAGAAAAATCTTAATTGAACTGTGTTCTAGGGTTGTGGAAGGTAAACTTCCAAATGATGAAACTGGGTATCTAGTTGAGATTTTTAAGCCAAGTATTGAAGGAGTGACTTGGTTTCTCCTTACAGATGATAGTAAAATAGCAGAGGAAAGAGATGCATTGAAAGAGTTGTTTAGTAAAAAATAACCAGAAGCACAAGGCTTGGGAAATTCTGAGCCTGATAATATGACAAAAAAAGCCATAGAGCTTTCTGAAGAGAATACAAGGGTGCAGCTGAACCACCATTTGATGAAGAGATTAGTAGGTGTGACCTAGTCAGTGCAGCAAAAGCCAGGAATAGAGATGAGATTATACCAGCGGGAACTGCCAGCTGGGACTAGAGGGAACAGAGAAAATGGATGAAATGAAGGAACGTTGGATGGGTTTCGGGGACTCTACAGGACATGACAATAGGGGTATTTGACTGTGAAAATGCTTCATCCTTTGAGGAAAGGGAAGAATGATCATCTGTGATGTCCCTCCCACTGCAGGCCCAGGGGGCAAGCCCTGTTCCACCTGAAGTTCAGAGGAGGCGAGGCCGAGATCAGAGGGAGGCGTCTCTGCTGTGGCCAGGGGAGCATCACTGCTCCTCTAGGAGGCCTGGAAGACAACACATTCAGCCAAAGATATTTCTCCAATGTTAAGAGCTCATGGCATTTGTTTGTTAGGTTTTGGGTTTGCTTGGGAGCCCATTACTGCTTCCTCCTTTCCTTTTTCTTTTTTTCATCATGGGGATATCCTGTGCTTGTGTCACTATTACATTTTGAAAGGCAATAACTCATCTGTCTTCTTTTTTTAACAATATGTTAATGTTTGTCAATAAAGGCTATAACTAAATGTGTAGACACTGCCCAGTCTCCTTGTACATCAGGGTCACCACTGCCTTAGCTGTGTGCAGTGAGAAGCTTAAGGACCAAGCTTTGGCCACTCATCGCTCTTCTCTGGGGCAGAAGGTCCTACTCTTCTCCAAAAATACAAACTATAACCAACAGTAGGACTTACGGAGATAATATCAACCTTTAGGGTAAGATTCGTCTTCATAAAGTCATAAATATTGTGGAATGGTGGCACTGGAGTTGAGAGGATGAAGCTTGTATGAAGGCTGTAGGTAATGCTGGGACATGCCAGCCCATCCTCTCCAGGACTAAAGAATTGGTTCCCCCAGCTGCTGGGAACATTGTTAGCACTCAGTCTTGAGAACTGTTGCTAACAGTCCCTGTGTGGGAATATCCTGGCTAAAGAGACCTTCATTACCTTGGGTACCACATAACCTGTCGCTAACTAGTACGTGGTTCAAAGGCCCTGCTCCAAAATAGATGACTGGGTCAAGATGATGTGGTATATAAACACAATAGAATATTACTCAGCAATCAAAAAGGATAAACTCATGCCATGTGCAGCAACATGGATGGAGCTAGAAAGGATTATGCTAAGTGAAATAGGTTAGGAGAAAAAGGAGAAATATTGAATGCTTTCTTAGAGAGAAACCAAGCAAAAGGTCAGAAAAAAAGACAAAACTTGCAAACTGACCATAGATCTGAGGCACACAGCAGGGAAGGAGCCAAAACAGGGGAGAGAAGAGCACAAGAGACTAAGGTAATGGGACAAAGATTCTTGGTAATGGAAGAATTATGAAGACTACACCTGATTGAGAAATCAAATATTGTACAAAAATGGACAACGATATAGGAAAATAAATAATTTTTTTTTAAAAAAAAGACCCCCTCTAGGCAACTCTGAAGGGCTGTCCTTCTGCAGAGCAATCTACAGGTCACCTTGGCCAGCACTCACACAGCCCTGCCGCTGCCCAGCCCTTTCCTCCCCCTCCACAGTTGCAGATCTTCAGAGTATTTGTAGTCAACACACTGCACATTAATCTCCACTTCAGGTTCAACTCAGACATGCTCCATTCCCAGACTTGCTGTCTCTCTATCCTCCCCCCACTCTAAATCCCAAATGTATTCTTGTCTTACCACTTTCCAACAGTCCCTTGTAAATAAGTTACAAATTAAGGTGATTAGGGGCTTGATCATAGGACAAACGTTTATGTATGCCTTTCATTACTAGGTGCAGACTTTCATTATCACCAGCTAAGAAATTTTGGCACAGAGATTAGTGTAGTGGCTGAATGGTGGCCTGAAACATGTATGTCCCCATCTCAATCCCTGGGAATCTGTGAAGTTCACTTTATTTGTAGGATATAGATGTAATTATGTGGAATATCTTGAGACAAAATCATCCTGGATTACCAGGATGGACCCTAAATACAATGACAATTGTCTTCAGCAGGGACAGAAAGGGAGAAGACAGAGGAAACAAAGAGGAAGCAATGGGGTAAATCACTGGGGTGGGGGGAGCGGAGGGGTGAAAACAGTACAGTTGTAGGCCATTGACCAGGGCCACCAGAGCTGGAAGAGGTGAGAAACATGATTTCCTTAGAGCCTTTAAGAGAAGTGCTACCCTTGACTTGAGATTTCAGGCTCCAGAAACATGAAAGAATACATTTCTGTTGTGTACACCATACATTGGTGATGGTTTGTTATAGCAAGTCTGGACAATGAATGCATTAGTTCTGGGGACAGGAAAATCTAATATGGGTTCTCCCTATACTCTAACAGCCATGCAGTGGGTAGGACTCACAGTTTTCCAAACAACTCCTGGACACCACCCCCAGCTCCGCCTTTACTCTGGAAGGAGGGCACTGGGGTCACCCAGGATATCTGCAGTGTGACTCTGGCACTGATCAAGCCAAGGTGCCTGAAGAAAATTCCTGAGCACCTGGACACCCAAGGGGGAGGAGATGGAGCATCATTCAGGTAACTTTTCCAACACATTGAAGATTTCATTGAATTAGTAATTCAGCTGCTCATAGAAGATCTCAAGAAGAGTCAGTATTATTAAACAGCGATTCACAGGCTTTGTGGATTTGAAAGAGATTTTTAACAATCACTGACTAATCTTAATTTAATGAGAAAATTGAAGCGGCAACACCTGGAGGCCAGTGACCATTTATGTGGTTGGACCATTGTCTGGAGTGGAGCCCAGAGGCCTGCATTCCAGCCCAACCTTCTCCCACCAGACCACTCTCATGGAAATTCCTGCAACAGTATTTTTCTTTTCTTTTCTTTTCTTTTTTTTTTGATGTTTTAAACGTTTTAAAATTACTAAAAGACACTTGCTTATCTGTGTATTTCGAATGAGTTCTATCAAAGTAGAATCTTAATTTTTAAAATAGCTGCGTTTTAGACAGACATTTAGAATTCCACATCCGTTTGCGTCCTGGTGACATTCAGCTAGATGGAAACAGAAGCAAACAAACAAAAGAAAGGCTTAAGAACTGACCTCCCAGCTGCACGGAAAAATGGCTTTGAGGCGGTTCACCCCAGCTAGGAAGGGCCACGGCGAAGCAGTGTGTCTGTACCTACACATACAGATTCACACGCTTTGTCAAAAAAGCCCAGTGCTGGGGCATTTCAATTAACAAAGTGGGATGGTTTACCTGATAAAATGCTCCCTGTGTGAGTGTAATTACATATTTATACCCCACAGAGATTTTTTAATTTCTGTTTGGTTTGTTTGCCTTGAAAGTGTTTGTCACTGGGAGTGTTCTTGATGTGCAATTTTAAAGCAGTATTGGCCAACTGTGTGGCTTGTTTTCATTTCAGGTTCATTACAGTTTGAAGACGATGCTTTTTCCCTCATCTACACACAAGGTTGATACTTCCCCAAGAAGACAAAGCATCAAGGAACAGGAAAGGCATTAAAGGAATTGAGTCAAGTACCTGTCTCCTGTTCTCCCCTCTTAGGTTTCCCCCTTTTCAAGCCACCAGGGGCTACGATTTGAACCAGAAATGCTTGGAAATATGTTTTCTTTCTTTGCAAGTTAACTCGTTTCCTTTCTTTCCATTATAATGCTTTTCCTTGACTGACATCAATATGGTGTTATAAAACCACAACAACGGAGGCCTTTCTCTGGTTCTCCACCCCCTGCCCTGGTGAATACACAGACACAGCTATGGCTCGCTGGACCATCAGGGCTACTTTGGTGCCATCAATAAGCAGCAGACCTCCTACTGAGGCCAAGGCACCCAAGACTTTGGGTGTGCAGGGATTGTTCTAGTCCCTTACGTGCTGGTGCTGTGTGCTAGCAGAGAAGCAAGCTTGGAGAGAAGCGGTCACAGCCTAGCACAGTGTATACAGGAACCAAGAAGTGCATGAGCTCCCCTGGTGACATCGTGCAGGCAAAAATCAATTCTACCTAAGGCAGGCATCATGGAAGAGGAGGCAGCTTTTCGAAGAAATCACTCACAGTTCTGAAATGTCACCAATTGTTCAGAGATAAAGCCCTGAATAAGATCAAAATGGTCCCTACATCCAGTTCTTCTGGGACGAAGCAGACAAAAAAGGTAATTGCAGATTGTGACACTAAGAGCTACAAATGGAATGGTGGAGACACTCCGGCAAAGAAAGACCCTTTATTTGGGCTGGTCAGGGAAGCCATCTCTGAAAGCATCTGAATTCAGACTTGAAGGGTCACAGGGAGCTAGTTATGTGAACAATTAAAGAGAAAGTGCCAGACCTAAGTTGAGAATGGGGCTATGGAGACAGAGCAGAGGGGAAGCAGGAGGCAGCTAGGTGGAGAAAGTGGGAGCGCAGCTGGAACTGGGTCCACAGGACTTTCAAGGTCATTGTCAATGCTAAGACTCTATTTCCAGGAATGCAATCAAAACTGCAGTGCAATGTCATCTCACACCTGGTAGAATGGTATTTACTAAAAGGACAAGAGGAACAAGTGTTGGTGTGGATGTAGCGAAAAGTTCACTGTTCTGTTGATGGGAGTGTGCATTGGTGCAGCCACTATGGAATACAGCATGGAGTTCCTCAAAATAAAATAAAATAAAACCGCATTTGACTCAGCATTCCCACTTCTAAGTATGTACACAAAGAAAATGAAAACAAGACCTCAGAGTGCGATCAGCACTGATATTGCACCTTATTCACAATAACCAAGACATGGAAACCATCTACGTGTCCTCCAACACTTAGAATGGATGGATAAGTGTGTGGTACATACTGGAATATTATTCAGCCAAGAGAAATCTTGCCATTTGCAACAACATAGAGGCAGGGTCCTCAGGTCCCTATGACATAAGTCAGAAAGAAAAATACCACATAATCTCACTTTTATGTGGAATCTTTAAAAAATAAACACATAGTAAAAGAAGAAAATGGTGGTTACCACGGTGGAGGTTGGGGTGGGGCTGAGGAAATTGGGGAGGTATTAGCCAAAGTACACAAACCCCCAGTTATAAGATGAATAAGTCCTAGGGAATTGATGTACAGCTTGGTGATTATAGTGAACAATACTGTGTTATATACTTGAAAGTTACTAAGAGAATCGACCTTAAATATTTACTACAAAAGAGAAGTGGTAATTATGTAAGGTTATGGAGGTATTAGCAATGGTGATAATCATTTTATAACATAAATGCATCAAATCAAACTGTATATACCTTAAACTTACACAATGTTATAGGTCAATTACATCTCAATAAGCTGGGGAAAAATATATTAAAAAAATACTTTGTTCCCAGAGAAATAAAAAGTCATGGAAGGATTCTCAGCAGGGACATTAAAGTCATTAAAAAATCAGTTTGGGGGCATTCCTGATGATGCACCAGGTTAGGGTGCAGCACTTCAAGCTAGCTGTAGCCACTTCAGTTCAAGTTCCATCCCCTGCCCTGGAGGTGATCTACTATGGCGTAGCAGACCTCTCCTGTCTTGCCCGCTGCTCCCCTCAGCAGTGTGCTTCACTATCTGCCTGTTCTGCTCCCCACTGTCTCTGGTGAATCCTCTCACGGCCCCTGCACCTCTTGCCTGTACCCTGTTCTGTTTGTATAAATAAATAAACCTTTTTAAAAAATCAGTTTAAGTGCTATACAGAGAATGGATAAGGCAGCAAGTGTTAAAACATGACAAAATTGAAAAAGCAATTTTTGGTTAACATCTCTCCTTTCTAAGAGACTGGGAGCTCCCTGAGGGCAAGAACAAGGCAACAAAACGCACCGCAATGCAACACACATAACAGGAGCTCAAGAAATAATGACTGAGGGAATGAATGGCATCTGTGTCCAAGCCAGTCTGTGTGAAGCAGGACAGAGATTGCCTTACAGTTGTCACAGGCCCAAAGACCTTTGAGGTAGAATTGGAGCTGTCAGTCCAGCCAGTGCAGACCCACCTGCAGCCTCACCTTCATCATAAGGAGGCAAATCTGCTTCCCTGGGCATTGAAAAAAACAATGCTCATTGCCACCGAATGTCAACTCTGCTTACAACATGGTCACACAGTCAGACACAGGTTATCATCAGCCTTGGCCTCCCACCCACCGCGAGCTATGGTTCTATTCTGAAACATGTTCTGAGTGGCTGGTAACTCCTGGCATGAGCAGTTGGCATGTTTCTTCCTTCCTTCTCCTCCCTGGGAAAACCACCTCTATTTCCTTTGCCCCTTGTTTGCTTCAGATCATTTTAGTGATGCTGTCAATCACAAATGTCACTTCACTTTGACCATTACAGTGTCCTGTGGCCCTGACATATTGGCTGGTCAATGGGTTCAGCAACTGACACAGGGAGACCCAATTGGCATGTTACCTTGGGAACCCAAGTGTGAGCACTAAAAGAGCTTCCTTTCTTTTTTATGAGATGAAAACCTAGGGAATGGAGATTGCTAATCAAATATATTCTTCTACACGGTCAGAACCTCCCTTCATCAGGAAAAAAATAAATTGAGACCAAGAGAAGTGGACATCCTCAAAGACAAGAGATGAGAAGAAAATGGACTCATCATTGAAATTTTGGATCCAGAGGTGCCTGATTTCCAGGTAACATGAGTTAATGGATTTGCATTTGTTCAACCTAATTGGAGTTCTGTTGACTACAACCAAGTAGCCATTATCAACCTCTCTCCTGCCTCCAACCAGTTCTCCTGCTGTAGAGACTACAACAGAAGCATTCGCTGGTGGGAAGAGAGCTTCAGAGGAAAGCTCACTATGTATTCTTCTCTTCTATGTATACTTTACTGGTCTTTATCTGAAGGGTGATACTCAAACTCCCCTTATGCTTGTTTTGCCTTAATTTTTCTTAATCATATGAATGGACTGTGACACTCCTAGGTCTAAACTATCAAGTTCTGGAGGACACTCAGAAAGGGGATAAGGTACCGGGTATGTAGGCAAGAAACAGTCAGGAAGGGTGGCATTTGTGGGGATGCAGATACCCCCACAGAGCGGCAGCTTGCGCTCTCATGGAGTGTGATTTGCCAAGGAACTAAAAGAACCCCACGGTATTAACTTTGAGGACCACTGTGTGACCAGCTCAAGGCTGTGCTTCTTCTTTCTTGGAGGATTTGGAAAGTTACCTGGAGAGGAGTGAAAATGGAGGGCAGAAGAGGTTGGTGCAGAAGAAAGTATAGAAAAGGATGAGTGGGAGATAGGGACATTTACAAGCAAATTTGAAAATGGCCATTTTTTTAGTGGTTTCTTAAAAAAAAGGACATAAGTCTACATGATATGAGAGATATTAACAGCCAGGATTTATCAAGCATTTACAACATGTCCTGTTCTGTCCTTAATGCCATACACAAATTTGTCCTCACAGATTTTTCAGATAAGGAAAATGGGGTAGAAAGATTAACTGGTCAATAATAAAACCAAGTTTTGAAACCCAATCCTCACCATTCTGAAGCTCACCAGCATGTGGGAATGAAAGAATTATTCACATTGTTACTCAAAATCCATTCTTCTCCTTTGCATTTTTTTTTCCACTTTGGGCCTTTGTTTTAAAAATCACTGATATTCTCTAAGGAGAAACTAAATGTCTACATATATTCTCTTTAAGTATTCTATTTCCCCTACCACAGTGTGAAACTTGGAAATCCCTAGAAATAAAAGTTCACCTTCTATGCATATGACCTCCTCCAAGTGTTCACTCATTCCAGGTACAGGAATTGCCCTCAGTTGACTCCAATTTGAGTATATGCTCAATGATCCCCCAGCTTCTACGAAGTAGATTCAAGGTCTCTCCTATTGGTATGCATGTGATGACATCTTTTTAAATGTTGGTGTATTCAAATGGAAGTTCAAAGTGGTTAGCAAGTTGCTGTATGTATCAACCAATAAATAACAATAAGTGCATATTATCCCCTAGGCTGCCTGGAACATCATCATGCTATTTTACTCAGCATTCAGGGAATTGCAAGGTTTTCATTTTCTCTCTCTTTTTTGGAAGGAAGCATACTGCTGAGACTATTAAAGAAAATGCAAATCTCCTGGTTATTTGGGAAAGCTCCAAAACAGTGAAAGTGAGCAGTTGTTACCAGCAGTGTTTGGATGAAAATGGAAAATCTTTGTCTTTAAAAATGTTTGTTTAACTGAGGAGAGTTTATACAGCTTGTGAAGAATTATAGTAGAAAAAAATTACATTTTGCTTCTATCATCATCCACTTGCTCCACCTGCCAATTGTCTCTATCCTCATCTGCTGGGGCATTAGTGATGCTTTGAATGATCAGAAAGAAATACCAACATTTCTTATTAAGAGGAGGAAAAATGCCATTAGCTCAAAATGAGGAATTTGCATCCCTCCTGGTCCACACACGTTCAGAATAATTTCTTCTAAAGCAAATTTGTCAAACATATCTATGTTCTGCTTTTTCCTTGCCTGTTGCTAATAAACAGGGCAGGAAAAGCTCCTGAAATTGCTGATGTTATAGCAAGCACGGGCTCGGTGCCCCTCCCCCCACACACACACATTGTGCAAGCTGTTCTCTAAACTGTTTTTAATGAAACAGTTAGTGATCAGTTAGTGATCGATGATCAGGTAGTAGATTTATTTAAATTTGTTTTAGAAAAGAAAAAAATTCCCTCCCACCACTTGAGGAAAAGGTCAGGTGGTGAATGTCTAGGTTTCTTTCCTTTCAGCCTTGCCTAGATGTGGCCATTACAAATGAGTGCCAGTTAGTAATGGGTGAACCAAGAGCAGTCAGCACAACCCCTTTGTCCCAAGTGGCTTGGGTGTAAGTTGTAATGCCACCCCTTCACACTTTCTTCTCATATTAACAGAAAAATTAGAAATCTCGGAAAAGCATTTTAATTATCATCATATCATATTGCAATGCTTTTTGGACAAAGAGAAAGAGACAAAAATACCACATCAGACTGTCAAACTGTAGTTGAAGAGCCTCAGATGCTTCCTAAACCAGATCTTGATACTAGTTGGGGGAAGTTTTTATAAAGAGCTCATCATTCTTGGGGTCAGCCTCAAAGCCAAATCTGATGAAGTGGGCCTTGGTGAGACATGGGCATGAAAAAAATCTTTTAAATTTCCTTTCTTGGGCTCAGACAAGCATGGCTGGGAATAATTTGTTCATATTGCAAGAGTGTGGTCCCCAGGAAGTACTCAAGGACATGTAGTGTTTCAGTGGCAAACATGGAGGCCGTGCATATGGGCATATCATCAAGAATCTATTTGGTTTCCTGTGAAGCAGATACTTAGCTGATTCAGACACTGGTGATGAGATTCTAGATTTTATTCACGTTATGCTGATTGTTCTGCAATGGCCTGGAAAACAACTGAGTTGTTTTGAAATAAGCACCTTTCTACTCTATCAAGGTCAAACCTTTTACTTGATGTACTTAACTAACCATGTAAAATATTACATCAGCAAGCCTACAAGGCACTTAGAGATATATTCACATTTGCATAATGTCCTCTGTAAGTTAGTCTTTGGTCCTTAAGGGTGTTTAGAATAACTGCATGCAAGAATATACTTAATCCAATCTCATTTTAGCTTTTGCTCTTTTAAGATTTCAAAATTAATAAATCCTCCTGATACTCCAAATTACCATGAGCTTTTATAAGCATAACTTTGTAACTTTAACCCATTTATGAACATACCCCACAGGCAAATGTACTAATGAATAAGAAATAACATTAGAAGTTTAAAAGATGGTCTCTTTATGAAGTAATGTAAGAAAATCCTGTTAGCTGGATCAAGTACAAAAGTGTGATTTCTTAAAAAATAGAAAATCCATCACAAAATTACATGTAATTACAATAACCAAAGGATAGAGAGTAAGAATAGTTGCAGTACCATGCATTATTTAACTTAGTACATGTTATCACTTGCTTGCATATGGATGAAAGCAGCAAGAAAAGAGCTGACAAACTCTCTGCCTATGGCTGAAAAAATTGTGGTATTTTGTACCTGACTTCCTGGTATGTGAATTCTTGACCAAAGCTATCAACACACCTGACAGGTAGGCTGCACTTCAAGCTCTTTCAATCATTGTCTGCCGGTCCACTCTTCTTTGATGCCCTTCTCATGATAAGTTTATACTATATGGTGTCTCCCTCAGTATAAGGCTAGCCTAGTGGGTAAAGTTTGCGTTAGCTGTCTCCTTCAGAGCCAAAATAAATGCTAACTCAGTTTGACTAACAAACTCAACTTCTCCTTTGACAAGACAGCAAAACTGTAATCATGTGGATTTACCTTCCAAACCCTGTTGCAGTGATTTACCTTACTACAAATAGACCATAAATATGATATTGCAGAAACAGTCTAATATGCAGAGCTCTAATTTACTGATTAGGACATGGAGAAATAGAGAGGATGTATCCGTTCCCAATGTCATACAGCTAGTTCCTGCCAGAGCAGAAAATAGAATTTAGATTCTAATCTTCTAAGGTTTACTAAGGTGGTATCCAAAAAGAGGATGAAATGTTGCCATAAAGAATGTGAAAGGCACATTTGAAGAACAAAATATGATATTATTGGATAAGCCCTTGTACAGAGAGTCCAGCCCACTGACCATCAGCCTTAGCAACAGCTCAGCCTCTCTCAGGTGTCTTCTGTGCCTCTTGTAATTAAAATACAACTAGGCTGTAAGAGTGCTGAAGAATAAAATCATCCTACTTTTTAAATTGATATTTAGCAAGAGAAAATACAACCCAAATGAAAAACATCCACAAACCACCTACAAAAATGGATGCATGGAAGTTAAATTATCTTGGTCAAGACTATATGGATTAAAAAGCAGGGGTGCATGCCCCCCTGTTTATTTCTGCTTTATTTACAATTGGAAAGACATGGAATCAACCCAAATGCCCAAAGTAGATGACTGGATCAAGAAGATGTGGTATATATACACAACAGAATATTACTCAGCAATAAAAAAGATAAACACATGCCTTTTGTGGCAACATGGATGGAGCTGGAAGGAATCATGCTTAGTGAAATAAGCCAGAAAGAAAAGAAAAAATACCAGATGGTTTCACTCATAGCAGGAGTATTAAAGACCAGGGAAGAAAATAATAATAATAATGAACAACTATATATATAACAGAGAAATTTCTGGGGGTGGAGTGGGGAATGGGGTCAAAAATAGTGGGGGTTGGAGGGAGAGCACTGGAACATGGTGATGGCACATGGGTGAATAGATGGTGGGAAGCCCACAGGGATTACAACTGAGATGGAAAAAGGCACAAAATGATGTAAAAATAACATATTAAAAAATATATACTATATACTTTTAGTCTATACTCAATGAAATATTTTTAAAAAGGCAGGGTGACTCTGAAGAATAAAATCTTCATTAGGGAGACTGATCTTATGAACAAATCAGATGGTTTGGCAGGGAAACAAGCTGTTGGTAATTAGAGCTATTTCAAAATCCAAAACAAAGAACCAGGACTAAGAAATGGAGAAGAAACAATGACAGCAGTACTACCCTGAGGCGGAGGCCAGAGGCCTGAGGGATTTAGAGGGTCCCACATAGCCCTTAGGTTTTTTTTTTTAATTTTAAAAAAGAGATATAGACATGTCTGTCTGGGGCCAAGGCTGTGTGCCTGTGGTCAGCACCTGCTCTGCTGAATTTCCTCCTTGGCCCCAGAGAGAGGCTCTTCCGCCGTTCCTGCCCTTGCAATAAGTGGAGCAGTGTTCAGACATCTGGGCCGCACATCAGGAAGTCTGCTGGGTGCTAGTGGCTGCAGTGGAGGGAAATGGGGCTTTGCAGAACAGGGGTGGGAGCGGGAGGGGTGCACAGGTTTTAGTCGAGACAGTAACAGAAAAGCCTTTGCTTATAGATGCAAAGCATAGATGCAACTGATTCTTGCACATAAAATATATTTTACTACTTGAGTTGAATGTCTATTTTCTTGTTTCTCTTGATGCTACAGTTTGAGAGTCATAAATTAGTGTATTTTCAAAGCAATTACACACAAGAGGTGGAGAACGTTTTGTAATATTAAATAATTCACATTCAATTCAATTCATTCAAATTCTTAAATTTGAGGACCTAGATATAAAGCAATTGCTAATAGTTTCATTGAACAAGAATAGTTAACAAAATCAAACTCCTTTTCAAAAATATAATTAAATGTCAGTTTGATCTAAATAATTTTGCTTTAAGATATTGAAATTCTTTATTATTTGTACTTTACCCTTTCACTTCAATAAAGTTAAATACTTTAGAAGAAAATAACACATTGAAGAATAATTTAAAGTTTTTAAAATTTCAGTGTTTAATTCAGATTTTTGCTGAAAGTATATTTAATTTTTATATACTCAGATACAATTATATTTATCAATTTTTATGTCATTCTTGATAATAGAATATAAACTGAAAATCTTGATTATAGAATCATGATTGTTGATTTTGCTGAAAAGATAAATTTTATTAAATAAATACATGAACATGTATCTTTCTTTTGTCACTCATTTGCACATTACCATCTTGCCAACAGCATATCCAGGTGTGCAATTATAATTAAATTCCATTGTATTTGACATTGTGCCAACTTTTAGTCACCTGTCAACCATAGCTTGACCCATCTTATTCCATTATGTTCTTATGAAGCTATTATTTGTCCAAACAAAAGGAATCATTCTATTAACAGTTTGTGAGCTCAATTTTTACTGAGTTTTAAGCATTCACACACAGAATATCTGAACCACTATTATTTGCTCTTGCAAGTTCTGAACTCCAGAAATATCAAAAAGAAAACTATGAGGAACATATAGGATGTAACACATGAGGAGCAAAGGGAAGGAGACATTAAAGACTGTGAAGCTGGTGACCGTAGACAGGAGGGAGTGGACTGGACAATTTGAATCCCCGTGTCCTTTCACCAAGCCTAGCGGGTATGAGTAGACACTGTCAGAGATAAGCCAAAGTCTGAACCCAGGAGCAGGAAGTTTAGAGTCAACAGAATCAGTCAGGAGAATGAGGAGCATGAGGGCATCACCCTGTCAGGCCATCCCCAGCGCAGAAGTCTAGGGGGTCTGGCCTCTGGTAAAACCAGACTTAGGGACTTCTATGGACAATTCCAGGGAGATTCTTTAACTGAGATTTTTGAGACACAGGCATCATTTCATAATTTTTTTAAAGATTTATTTATTGGTGCATACAGAACTGGGGTACAGGCCAGAGGCTCAGGGGCGGCGAGAGGCTTCACCATAGACAGAGTGGGGAGCAGAACAGGCAGATCAACGAAATACACTGCTGAGGGGAGCAGCGGGAGGATCAGGAGAGGTCTGCCACGCCATGTGGTCACCTCCGGGGCAGGCAGGAATCGAACTTATGTGGAAATGGTTTCAGCTTTTTAGTGCAGTGCTTTAACCCGCTGCGCCACCAGGGAGGGCCGATTTCATAATTTTTTAATGACACCATGAGGGATGCTAAAAAGAAAATTGTTATTAAATGCAATTTTTAGGTATGGTCTTTCTATTAATCTAAAAGCCACTCCCCCTCCCCCTTTTTCTTTTTTGGTATCCCAGCCTGTAGGTGCAGTCATATATTACTCAGGCTCAGCTGGCCTCCCCATTGCGACCCTTACAACTTTGTTAAGACTTCAGTTTCCTCTTGGGTCACCTAATGCTTTGGAAAAAGGGAATACCACTGCCTAGTGGCCTCAGGTTGATGGTTTGATTGGTCATTCTTTCTCCTCACATCTACCTCCCAGGTGGTTGAAGCCAATGGGTCTGGTGACCACACACTGACCATTTTCATGGCCTCCAGCCTGCTCTGACTCATTTTAAAACTACTCTTTCCACGTTTAGAAAAATTTAGAAAAATCCTGGCAATACTTTACCCAATATGGCCCCATCCTGTCTTTCTCAGACTAGTATCAAAATGCATAGCTACTGTAAACTTAATAGTATGACCTAGATAGTGTTTATAACTGCAAGTTCCAATATTTTGAGAAATGTGGATTCCCAGCTCTCAGAGAGTTTGAAATCAGATTATAAAACAGCAGGCCTACCTCAGAACAAAAATTCATGAAAATTGCTAAGAATGGGCCCTCCCTGGTGTTGCAATGGGTTAAAGCATAGAACTATGAAGCTATCCACAGCCACTGCAGCACGAGTTCAATCCCCAGCCTGACTGGTGACCCACATGACACAGCAGACCTCTCCTGACACACCTGCTGTTCCCCTCAGCAGTGTATTTCAGTACATATGCCTGTTCTGCTCCCTACTGTGGTACATCCTCTCGGGCCCTGCACCTCTGGCCTGTGCCCCAATTCTGTATGCATAAATAAATCTTTTAAAGAAATTGCACAGACCCATTTTCATGAGGATATAATCTAACTCTAGAAGCAGCCACAGTTGAAGCATGCCAGATTTGGAGATAAAAATCCCTTTTGGTCTGTGAAGAGGGTTGAAATTTTAATCAAGTCTTTTCTAGTGCTTAGAGCCCCATATGGCACTGGGTCATCTTGAACATGGGAACACTTTGACGTCACATATCACTTTTGTTTCTCCCACTAAAGGAAAGTCACAACCCCCTCTATTTGAGGAGCTATGTGGGTGGAAGCTACTCCCAAGAGCCCACTGATATCTGCTGGCAAAGCCACCGGAGCAAGCCATGCGTGAGTCGTTTCCTTGCTAATGTTTTGGCATGTCATGATTATGCACTGCTAAGTCTTTGTCAGCAACAGACCTGTTGCCAATGTTTGTTGTTCATGCCTGTTGTTATTAATTTTCTTTCTTCCCCTCCCTCTAGCAATCATGCTCTGCTGTAAATAGTAAGGAGAATGAGCGAGGAAGCTGGAGATGGCTATCCTTCTCTTGGCCTGTGAGATCAAAGAGAGATAAGGTGCAGGCGCGGGAGAGATGTGTGTATGGAACAACCTTCAAAAAGAAAATTCATGAGTATGAATTCTTGAGTCTAAAGCAGTTGTATTCTCTTGGCTACTACCTGGGGAGACTTGACAAGACTTTTGGCTGGACCCCAACCCCTATGATTTAATAGGTCTGGGTGTAGACATAAACATTGGCTTTTTTTTAAGTTCTCCACGTGATGCTGGTGTGAATTCAAGGTTGGTGACCACCACCAGGGCTCTGTGAGGCATTACTATGGCCATCCACTCTTCCATCATGCTTCATCCTCCACTCAGACTCACTCAATTGTACCTTCTTGAACATCAAGGGACCATACCATCAAGATCAGTTAACTTCAGGATCAGTTAACTTTGGGGCTTTGGGGAAATTCAGTGACCATCATGAACATACCTAACACCATTTTAGGCATATGGCTACATATAAATATGTTTTGTGGGTTTTTTTTCCTGGTTTTATAAATGAGACCACTGCATTGAAGAAGGATAAAGTCACCACCCATAACTCTATTATATGTAAGGATCAGAATGCTCTTGTTTGGGTGGAAGGTTCTGTAATTACACCAGCTGAAAACACATCATTTTAACTCTATCCACAGTTCCTCCTCACCCCCTTCCCTATCACCTCATAAATATACAAACTAACAAATACAGTTAAAGAGACTCTACAATCAGGCAGCCAACAGAAATTTTAATGCTGCCTTAGAATTCCTAGGGCTTGGACAGCTCACCAGATCCCATCTCGGAAAACATTCTACTTTGGAGTTCCAGACAATCAACCTCCTCCACTATCTCCTCCATCGACAAAATGGAAAAATTCCACCAGAGATTAATTCTGGCTTGCATGGCACTTTACAGATTAAAGGGCACTACACAGAAAAGCAAAGCATTAACCATTGGGCAGAATAGGAAAATCACCCAGGAAGATGTAATAACAAGTGAATCAACCAGAAGGTAAGCCTTTGCTAAAAATGAGCTACATGATTCATATAAACTTAAATTTTCTGTCTTTATCCCTGGCATATCTCTAGTTTGCCCAATTGAGACTTAACTAAAATAAAATTTCCAACAAAGCTGCTTTGTTTATATAGAGGACAATCCTATTTTTTTTTTTTAAGATTTATTTATTTGTGCATCTGTATGCACAAATGGGGTATAGGCCAGAGGCTCAGGGGCGGCGAGAGGCTTCACCAGAGACAGAGCAGGGAGCAGAACAGGCAGATCGACGAAGTACACTGCTGAGGGGAGCAGCGGGCGGGTCAGGAGAGGTCTGCCACGCCAAGTGGTCACCTCCAGGGCAGGTAGGAATCAAACTCATGCTGAAGCGGCTTTAGCTTCTTTAGTGCTGTGCTTTAACCTGCTGCGCCACCAGGGAGGGCCCAGGACAATCCTATTTTTAAAATTAGAAAAATCCAAAGTACCTTCACTCCTACTTGAGCCTTGGGGTCTCTCATTTATTGAAGTTCACATACAAACATTTCCAAGGGGATGGTGTTTTAAGGTATGTGTTAGTACATCTAAATATCTACCTATGAAAAGAAGGGTTTTTTTTTTTCCCTTTAATACTAAAGGTGCAGGAATCAAATATTTCTGAAACAGAAAATAACATACTAACAGATTCTTGCCCTTACTACCACCCAAAAGATCTTATGCATTCAAAGATGTTCAGTAAGGCACATGCTTTAAAAAAAAAAAAAAACCTGCAAAATCAACTAGCAGAATATTCTTTACTTGCTATCATAAAGTTTGTGTTTATAATTTTAAAAAGTTGTGTTTCTTAAAAGCTTTCTTTCAAGAAAACTCTGCTGCTACAACTTACAGAGCCAATGCATCTCCAAGGGCATCGAGTACAAAAAAAAAAACAGTTTAACAGCAAAGATAAAAGACAGCAAAAGTAATGATAGGCAGCCATTGCTGTCGGCTGCCATCTCAGTTCTGTTCCCAAAGATGCTGGCGCATGGGAGGACAGGCTGCTTGGAAGGGACAGAAGAACACCTGCAGGTAACCCAGCCATGAGGCAGGAAAGTCCAGAGTGACTTCAGTGCCCCCCATTTCCCTGGGTTGAGCTAATGGGTGTCAACGATCTGGGAGATTCCAGGAATTGCTTCTTTCCTCTGTAGACTTTCCATCAATCACAGCGCCCAGATCTTCCTGTGTGTATTTAGGCTAGAAGGGACATCTGCCGCCAGGTGGCACCAAACTACGGCCAAGACCAGGCTGGATTTGATGGCACAGACCCCTGGAACTCCCCGATGACCTATGGGGCCACCTCATTCTGCCCTTTCCAATAGTCTTGAGGAACGATGCCAGGTTGAAAACAAGTGAATTTTTGAACCATGCTTCTATTATCACAGAGAGATTTACTCTACTTATCAATGTACTCAATTTTATACAGTACTATTTTTAAGTCAAATTACAGTTACTGAGTCCAATCACAAGCTCATTGAGTAGAGGAATTGTATTTTCCATTGTTCTGCCTAGTCTTGTCTACCTAGTCTTGTCTAGTGTGATGGAGGTGAAGAGTAGATATCCAGCAAGTGCCGGCTTCATTGCATTGTTGAAGCATCAGTACAGTGTGAATTGTCTCAGACTTATTTAACTGCTTGGACTTAAGCCTCCTGCCCTTGGACCTCCTCTCCCAATATGGTTCAGAGACACAGGAGGCCCTTGAACTTGACCATCATCTGCCAGACTTTCAGGATACAAGCAGTTCATTCCTTTACCAGAGATGTGAACAAAAGAATAAAACATTTTTATACGGTAATAATCTTTATGATCCCGTGCCTCAGTTTTAAGCACAACACTCTGCTTTTTGTGGTTTTCTGGTCTTGCGCATAGGAAAAACAGAGGTTGGATCAATGACTATGTTAAGTAATTGAAGAAAATAGAACACACACACTAGTAGTGTGCTCTTCTCAGGAGGAGCCACCAGCATAAAAGTCTGGAATGTGCTTGGCTTTGCACCCATCACAGCAAGGCAGTAGAAATATTGGATTTAGAGTTATGCATCCACAGATATAAAATGAGGCCGACAGAAGTCTGGATCTGGGCCTCGCTGCATCCTGCTAACTCGTAGAGCGCCGGTAGCCAAAAGGGTTTGGAACGGCTGTCTCTCTACAGATGCTGCCATTCATTTCTGTGGGAACAGGACCACTTACATCTAATTACAGTTTCTGCTTAAATTAACAGGACAGATATGACAGCAAAAACTTCTTCAGACTAACTGGTGGGGAGACCTTTCGCTGACACAGCTTATGAAGTAGTTGGCTTGCAGCAAAGTAATGTCAATTTTAAAAAGTAATTTAGAATTCACATGATTCCATCCAGCAATTTGTGGCAGTGGGAGAAAAATATTGGGGGTGGGGAAGGAAGGGTGACGAGTGGGCAAACAGGAGCATCCACCATTTTAGAAAGAATAGATCATCTTACATTGTCAACAATTTTAAAGATTAGGTTATTTTACCCGCCACCATTAGGCAGTTAATCAGCAGCAAAGTTGATGCGGACACGCTGACTGATGAACTTCCACGCCTGTTCTGTTAGCCTTGATTGTCCCCAAGGATAGCTCACACCCAAACTTAGGTTGGAAATGCCACTTGCAAAAAAGGTAAGGAGAATCTGTGCTCCATCCTGGTTAGAAGACAGTTTTACTGGCTTTCATTCTGACACTCCACTCTATGGGGTGCAAGGTGAAGTGACCCTTCCAGACACCACGATCCCTATAGTGGGTCTTTGAATAACCCACAGTCACTATAAGAATTTACCTCCAGCCAGCAAAGACACCAGGGTGCCTTTAGTGTGTTCTTTTCAGGAGGAGCCACCAGCATAAAAGTCTGGAATGTGCTTGGCTTTGCTCTCAGCACAGCAAGGCACACTGGGGTGCCTCCAGACCTCCCTCTGCCCACTCTACACCATCTCGTTCCAGTCCCCTTCAGCCCTGCTCATCTACCTAAACTGCCCACTGGATGCACCTCACTAGATCCCAGGCTTTGCTGCATGAACCGAGCACTGAGGCTCTCCTGTCATCATGACCCAGCCTGGCAAACAACCACTTGTCTGTGACAGTGAAGGGAATGGGCCAGGTGAAGGGAGTACAAAAAAAAGGGCAATGGCTGCCCTTTCCAGCGGCTTCCAAGAGCAAAGAGGGGAGGATCAGGCGAACAAGAGAGGAGCGTACCAAGCCACCTCCAGAAAGGAAGTCCATGAGTATGAATTCCTGAATCAGAAGCCATTGTCCTGCACCTTGGCGGCACACTGGAGTTGTGAGCCACAGATCCCCACACTGGCAGCTCTCAGCGGGCACACACTAACCCCACAATCAGGAACAGAGGTGCGGGGTTTCTGAGATGCCTGTTTTGTGTGGCATGGAGAGAGGGGGAGCTAAGGGGGGGGGCCCAGTCCTCGTCTTTGTGAAGGTAGCTATGAAAAATCAAGTTTGAAAAAACTGTAAGTTTCCACAATGTGGTAGGTGTACGTGTAGATATTAGATACCTATATACAGTATTTAAATATATTTTTATGCTAACATGCACATATATAAAATGTTTTCATCTGGAATAGATCTTACTCCAAAGCTGTATTTTTTTAAGTGAAACACTTAACAATGTTCTCATAACTGCTCATCCTAATTCCTGATGTGAAACCAAGACCCCCCTCCCCCCTTGAAAGGCTAACTATAAAGACTGAGCACAGGAGTTAGGTCATGAAGCAAGAGCTTCTTGTCGACACTGACCGAACTTTTTATTTTTTATCTGACCTAATTTCCTCCATTTAGAATAACAGACTTCTGCCATTAAGCTCCTAGATCACAACTCATGGGCCAAAATCTAGCCCAATGCTTACTTTTGTATATGAAATTGTATTGCAGCTTAGTCACACTCCCTTGTTTACATATTGTCTACAACTTCCACACAAGACAGAGTTGAGTTGTTGCAACAAATATCATATGGCCTGCTAAAGGGCAAACAGTTACCTTGTTTTACTCATAATACAAACACCAAATATTTGGGTGTTTTCCCTGTAACCAGCGCTCTGATTCTTCAGACACCAAATGCGTGCTCTGCAATTCAGTTCTCACACTGCCTACCCATCACAGTACTCAGGGCTCAGTCTCACAGATGCTGTCACTTCAGCTGCTAGTCACAAGCCCCAGGCTGTCACCTGTACTTCCCACCAACTGGCTTATACATCAGAGGTTCCCACAATCCCTCCTCAGCTTGGATGATTTGCTGTAAGGGCCCACAAACTCAGGGAAGCACTTATGTTTGCCAGTTTATTAGAAAGGATATAATGAAGGGTTCAGAGGAACAACCAGAGGAAAGGATACATAGGGTGCTGTCTGGAAGGGCCCCAAGTACAAGAACCGCCTATCCTCATGGAGCTGGGGTGCTCCATCCCCCCAGTATTTAGATGTGTTTACCAACATAGATTCTCCAAACTTTTTAGTTTAGAGATTTGGGGAGAGGTGGGGAGAGGGAGGGACATTTTGCCAAGTAGGTGTAGTTGATTATTGACTCAGTCTCCATCCCCAGAGACCCGGGAGTTGCAGCTGAAAGTTCCAAGCTTCTATTCATGGTGCGGTCATTCTGGTGACCAGTCCCTGTCTTGAATCTAGCTAGGGGTCCTCCTTAGCCAACAGTCATCTCGTTAGTATGTAAAAGCACCCATACACTCCAGAGAACCCAAAGGCCTTGGAAGTCTTAGTATCAGGGACCTTGATCAAAGACCAAATTATTATAACAAAAGATGCTCTCAGCACCCATATGACTCTGGAAATGTCAAGGGTCTTAGGAGCTCTACACCAGGCATCAGGGGCAAAGACCAAATATATTTTTCTTAAACCATCCTTCAAGTCCTAAGCTACTTTACAGAAAAATTTACTATTGTCCTCTCCTAGTTGAATAATGCAGGAGAGCTAATGTGAATAGCTTGCAATATAGTTTTCACCACCCAAAAGAATTTTGTGTATGCCTATACCAAGACACAAAAACACGTATCTGATGTGCAGATTGAGGACAGACTGTTCCACAGAGCTGATTTTGTAATTCATATACTTCACAGTGAAAACTCAACCTTAAATGCTAAGACACTTTTGCCAGTTAATTTCTCCGGGGAATACTTAGGTTACAAAATAAAATCATCATTCTTTATTCTCCTAGTCTCAGACTAGCAAGAGTACATATTTGCCTGGTTGATTCAAATAATGAAAAAATAACAGAAAAAAGAAACTCACAGGGTTAATATAAAATCTCCATTTTTTTGGAGGTAAAGCATTGAGGATAGAAACAGTGATAAAAAACGATTTCTCCTTAGAGAAAATATAGTACTGTTCTCAAATAATTTAAATAATGAAATAGATCTATGAGCTAGTAGCTTCTGATACTCTAAACTCATCTAGATGCAAAAAAACAATTCCAAAATGCACAATGAACAAAATAAAACACATTTTTATCTATGAAGTTAAGGAGAAGTAAAGGAGACTTCCTACACTGTACTGATGCCGAAGCTTCATTAACTAGGAAGTTAATTAAGTATGGGCACAATTCCTGACTGAAAAAAATCACCTCTGAAACCTCGAACACACACAGGAGTCCCCCTTTACCCACAGTTTCACTATTCTTGGAATTAGTGATCAACCTCAATTTGAAAATATTACATTTGGTAAGTTATTTATGAGTGAGAGAAATCGCATGCACATAACTTTCATTTGAGTATAATTGTTGTATTTCATTACTACTTCCTGTTGTTAATCTCTTATTGTGCCTAGTCTACAAATTAAATTTTATCACAGGTATGGGTGTACATGGGGGGTTTGGTATTTTGCTCCATTCCCGGCATTGATTGGGGGCTTTGGAATGAATCCCCCTGCGATGGGGGGACTGCTGTACAGAAATTTATGCTCTTTTTTGAGGCTGATTCTCATTGAACTCATTGTAGTCTCTTAGAAAGGAGTTTTAGTCTTATTACTGCTATTTGATTGAGGGGAAGGAGAATAAAATTTGTAGCATCTCAGATATGTAATCCCTAAGCTGTCTAGCACTCATTGCTTCAAGGTAAGGTAGCAAATCCTTTGGGCCAGAAATCACAAGCAGAGGTTGGGGCTCATCTCCACTTTTCTGTGGCAGTATGACCTTGGATCACTTGCCTACTGCTGTGTCCCTTCACCTCCTCATCCAGAAATTGGAACTTGAGAGCGTATGTGGTTGGAGCAGGGGAGCGCAGCCACTCAGACACTCTTAACTGAAAGCGGGTCTCTCCATTCAGGGTCCTTTTCAAACTTGGGCCCTGCTTTGCTTTGGGTGGGATGCCTTGGAGTGGTGAGGGAGGAGGGAGACATCTGCCTCACCAGCCAGACTTCCGAATCAATGATCAATGGAGAGACAGATGTTGCACCCAGATCACTCTCACGTCCCTCATCTGATAAATGGTGATCAGGAAGAGGACCCAACCTACCCTCACAAAAAATGCAGCCACAAAACAAGGTAAAAGACAAAGACTAATTCTTAAAAAGTTAAAAAAAAAAAAATCAGCATTTTCTCCCAGGCTTCGGTTCCCTGTGTTTTAATTCAATCTATCAAACATTGTCTTATCTCAAGTGTGCTGATAATCTAATACAGGAAATCCTGAAAGATTGGCAATTGACCCCATCTGCCTATAGCCACATTCAAAAATGGGATTGGTTAAATTTAACCTTCTGTGGGGAGAAGGTGAGTGTTTAAGGGGAACACTGGGAAATAGGGCCCTCCATTCCACATCTGGTAGCCCTATCTCCCACCCTTGGCCCAGTGCAGGGAGAAGATGATTGGGTGTCTGTGGAGATGCTGCTCTTGTTAACCTCAGGACGCCACAGATGTGGAATTATCTCTTTTGACATAGAAGCCAGAGTGAAGTGTTAGCACAGGTGGTACCTACCAAAACTGGGAAAGGGACAATTTGGGTGGCTCTTTTTTTTTTTTTAAAGATTTATTTTATTTGTTCATACAGAACTGGGGTACAGGCCAGAGGTGCAGGGGCAGTGAGAGGATTCACCAGAGACAGAGTGGGGAGCAGAACAGGCAGATCAACAACGTACACTGCTGAGTGGGCAGGTCAGGAGAGGTCTGCCGCACCATGTGGGTCACTTCCAGGGCAGGAATCAAACTCATGCTGAAGTGGCTGCAGCTTCTTAGTGCTGTGCTTTAACTCGCTGCTCCACCAGGGAGGGCCCAGGGTGGCTCATTTTTACCCAGTCCCCAGCACCTAGTCAAGCAGGCCTACCCTGACCATTGCCTTTCAAATCTGCAAATCATGTTTCTAGTTAAATTATTTTTTTCAGCTCTACTTTTCACATTGTGATGCGTAATGGTGTCAAAAATTAGCTTAAAATGGAGTTGAAGTCAAGGTCACTAGCTCCCCTGAATCTAGTGGTGAGGAAAGGAAAGAATCTAGCATGTTGGTTGTATTGGTAAAGTTTTGGTAAAGGGCTTATTGCCACACAATAGAATTTTCAATCTGTTACCAAATGAAGAGGGAATCATCAGTGGAGGGGGTGGGAGTGAGGGGGCACTATCTCATTAAATCTATAAGTTGAATAATATTCACAGAAGCTACCTTCAAATCTTTCTCTTCACTAATTAGATCCCGAGAAACAAACTTTTAGGGACTAAGACCAGTAGTAAGGCAAGGAAAATATTTTGCCCATGTTCCCTTAATGTGACTAATTGCTCAGATATCAATATACTAGTGGTGAGAATAGCTAAACAAGAAAATACAAATTACTGGTGATTGGTGGAAAATGCCATTTGACACAGCACATTTTGATGGCAGAAACTGGCACAGAACCTTCCTTAGAGAATGAGTTTGACCAACAGTACTTCAGATAGCCACTCCACTAGGTAAAGAAAAGGTGATGGAAATGGAAAGGTTAGCCTTCAGCATAATGATGCTATCCTCCTCCAGGCCAACAATATGTGTCATGATCAAAGGAAAGGCAATTTAAATGTGTTGGGCAGAATTTTCCTTCCTCAGCCTATGGGCAAGGCTGTTTTATTTGCTTGACCCTCTCTAGTTCTAAAACTATTTATGGTCAGATATTACCACACGTGTGAAGAGCCACAGAGCAAAATTACATTTCTTTTAACCAAAGGAAGGGGAAATAAGTTAATTTCATGCTATTTCTTCAGGTCAGATAACAAAGTGCACACTTACCCAGGAAGAGAAATCATAGGTTTTTCTTCCCAAGATTGCTAGACCTGAAAGTGAGAGCAGCTGAAACCAGCAAGTTGATGAAGTGAAGCCCCTGAGAGACCAGCTGGCTGTGTGGAGAACCTAGTGGCAGCCACTCAGGCAGCTTTTAGACTTGGAGTCTACAGTAAAGACTCCCTCGACAGTGAGGGTATCTACCGGAACCCCCTGCATATTGTCATTTCTACCTTACGGAGCCAGGAAAGAATATGGCGGTCGCAGTTTCCTACGTAGCTGTTGATTTCTATTTCCCTGTTTTTACATTCCTGGATGTATCAGAATCACCTGGAGGGTGAGTTTCACATGCGAAAGGTCTGGGCAGAAATGATGATTTATCTGCATTTATAACAAGTCTCCTTTGTAATGATCTGGGCAAATCACGCTTGAAGAATCCTGACCTAAATCAAGACTAAGACAGTCTTGGAATGGAAAGGATAAACAAGTTTCTCTAGTTCTTTCCTCTTGTGAATATTTGCAGGGCAGATTCCATCCTACTATATTGACCAACAACCACAAGTTCTACCAATAAAGTTTGTGTTCAGAGTTTGCCTTGGCAATGTTTGGGAGACTGAGACCCCAAGAAAATTATGAATCAAGAAAGAATACTGTTGAGGACTGTGATATTGGCAGATCCAAAGCTAAAATAATGCACTTGAAAGAAAATTCTGGTCCTATATCCTCAAAGACACATGGATCACTCTGATTACCACAATCTAGAATCAGATCTCCAGTCCTTACCAAGCTCTCTGGTGTCAGAGTACCCCATGTATGATGTGCTCTGGGCGTGACCCTGTCTTTTGAGTTTAAGCCTCCTTCAGGCCAGAGGATGATCTCCAAATCTGTTATGAAGCATTCCATAGACCAACAGCAGATGCCTTAAACACAGCCTCACTTAACCAGATCTTCTTTCCTACTTTGCTGAAGAGTTTTCACAACTGGAACAAGCAGGATGAGCCAAAGAAGTGGGAGGACATCCCTTGCATGGGCTGTTAAAATTGCAAAGCAATTTTCACATATATTATCAATCCATTCTTAGAGCTCTGCCAGTCTGTCAGCATCATTCCCATTTCACAGATTAAGAAATGGAAACCAATAAGGTTTGCTTGAGCACAAAAACTTGAGATTCACACCCAGGCCTCACAAACTTGATGTGTGATACCACACTGCCTCTCAGAGGCCAGGGAACAGATGCACCACTACAGCTAGGAGAACAAGCAACCAACCACCCCAAACTCTTCAAGCCAAGCAAAAGCACACACACACACACACACACACACACACATATAAACCCACATTCACACAGCGATTTCATAGAAACAAATGAAGATTTCTCTGGGGGCACACTTCAAGGTTCTTCCATAAACAATCCTGAGGGATTCTTCATCAGACACCTCACCACTACTCTCAGACATCTTTTAATGCTCAATTTTGTGCTCGCTTTTGCTTTAGGATTTTCCAGGAAGAATCATTACACTAAGAACTAAAACTGCTTTGTTAGAGGTGGTCAATTTCCGAAAGCCAGTGACATTGAGAGTATTTGCCAGACAGTTTTTAAATATGTATTCATGAAGATGCACTTTTCGCATAAGCTCATTCTCCTCATCACTTCTTATCTCGCTTATGTCCTGGGTCAGAGCCAGCCCTAGGCAAGACTGACAAATAGTTTATTTCAACACCACCTCCTCATTCCTAATCTCTACATTCCCCATCTTCCTATAAAAACTCCAAGTATTTCTTCCTACCTCTCTTTGCTCAAGGACTGAGTTTTCTTTCCTTCCTAATCAAAATCTGCCCTCCAGAAAGGATATCAAATTTTCACACCCTAGATCGATGGTTCCCAGCTTTGGCTGCACATTAAAATCACCTTTTAAAAGATATGTTCGAATGCCTGGTCCTAAATTTAGAGCAGTCGAATGAGAATCTCTGACAGTAGAGCGCTAGCTTCAGTATTAAAAAAAAAAAAGACAAAAAAAAAACTTCCTCAATCCCCCCCCCAAAAAAAACACCCAAAACCCCACTCCTAAATGATTCTAAGTAGCTAGGGCTGAGAATCACTGCTTGACAGGAAGCCCTGCAACGCGGCCCTTCCTGGAGATATTTGTATTTTATACTAAAACAAAATCTTAGTTGTGGAGCGCCAAGCAGGCCTTAATACTGATAGGGGAGAGAGAAGAGGAAGAAGGAGAGGAAAACTGTGCTGAGAGCAGCCCCTATGTGGCGCGCACCTGCAGAGCCAGTTGGCCATCGATTAGGGCAGATGGAAGGGGGAGCCCTGGAGCCATCGGTGGCCTTTTCAGGCTCTGATGCTCTTAGGGAACCAGGAAGACCAGGCAGGGAGGCTGGCAGGCAACAAGACTGGCGAGGCTCCACTCCACCCCACCCCCAGCCAGCCCCCGGAGTTCTGTGCCCTCTCTCTTTGGCCTGTCCCTTGCGCGGGTCAGTGTTGACGCGGGTCTCATCTCAAAATGGCCCTCATCCCCTTCCCTGGGCCCAGGTACTGCTTTACACTGCGCACGCGCGCCCTAGGGGCCAAGGTCCAGAATCACCCTGCAAGACCGCAGGTGTTGGCCGTGGGGACTGATGGCCGGGGGAAGGGGAAAATGCCGTTAACTTCACTTACCCCACAGCATCCCATGTTTCCATCTCCAGCGAGGAAGCCACGTGTGCTTTGGGCTCAGGATGGTGTCTCAGTCTGTCTCTGCCCTTCATGTTTACATCACTTGCACTGAGGCTCTCCCATCACCTCTGTTTTCTCTCCATGCCGTCAGAGAATTTTCCTCCTTCAACCTATTCAAATACCTGCCCATTATTTTTAGTAAGGGGCTCGCTCCTCCTTATATTAAAACATTGTAACTGCTGTGGCAACCGTCCCTGGGTCTTCCTGTAAAGTGCTGGTCTAAAGCTGGCGGTTGCTGTCTGAACACACCGCACTGGGTGACAGTTTGGTAGGATCGCTGAGAAAGCAGGGTCTGTGCTCAGTCTCCTGGACCCTGAGTGTGATCCAGCCCTTCTGAGGCAGCTTATACCAACCTCATACACAAGGTGTAACTGCATCTCAATATACTTTTTTTGTTTTTGAGATATCTGTTTATCAAATGGACAGCTCACATCCCAGTTTAGGAAATTAAATAATGGGAATAAAGACAGAGCAAAGGGGCACAGCAAAGAAGTGCTTCCACAAATGCCTCTGAGATACCCTTTTGGAAACTCTAGAAAACCAGGGATTCATACATTTGGGATACTTACAGCATCTCCTTCTCTTGCTTGGAAATGAAAACCTGCTCTCTGAAAGTCAGACTTTGAGAGTGGCAGAAGATCAATCTCAGGACACCCTGTTGAATGGAAATTGCCCAAAAGTCATTTACACGCTGTCAATGTGTTTCCTTCAACCAGACCAGTGGTTTGCAAATTCTTTTGCACATTGGTATCACCTGAAGCTTTAAAACAAGATCCTAATGGCCACGCCCCCCAGGCCAATTAGATCTGTCTCCTCAGGACGCTGAGAGCCCCTAGCATGGATAAATTAGGAATTCTCCAAAAATCCACAGAAACGTTTTGCTTTGTGAGCCCAAGCTTTGTGTTTATTTTTCCCGTTTTTTTTTTTTTTTAATAGTTAACATCAGTTTGCAACACTAAGTGATTCAGAGGCAGAGGCTCACACCCTGCAAGTCAGAACTTCAACAAGGTACCATCTCACACCCATGAGAATGGCCCATATCAAAAACACCCAGAACAGCACAATTGGCGAGGATATGGAGAAAAATGAACCCTCATAGACTGTTAGTGGAAATTCAGGCTGGTTCAGCCTATGGAAGTGTATGGAGGTACCTCAAAGTATTAAAAATAGATCTGCATATGATCCACTCAGATCATCATATCTGTAAGTCAGATTCCCCTTCCTCAGACAGAAAATAACCCTTACTCTCTTTTTTCTCTCTGCCATACTGCTTGGAAGGATTCAGAGCACGTGAAGTCTATAATAATATTTATACTCGACACTGACGAGGTCTTTGCATACTTTGTCTCAGTTCTGAATGAGAACAACACATCTCAAGCCACAGGGCCCAGCTTCCTAAAATCATGTAGGTTAACTACAAAGCTCCTCCCTCCACCTCGTTAAGCAGAAACTCTTGAGATGAGGTGCTGGGAATCTGATGACTTTTAAAACTCCCCAGATAAGCTGATGGAAATTAGGTTTGAGGCTCTGAGCCCTGTAGACACCAGGAAATTGTGTGACATTTTTGGCACTTGCCATCATATCAGGGTCAGTACTGGGGTGGACCAACCAGCCAGATGCCTGAGGCACCAACATACTGGAAATGCTAAATGCCCCGCAACAGGGGGCCACTGTGCTCAGTGTCACTGTGATGCTTCCCAACACAAAGGACCAAATGTGGGATGGTCCTGTTTCTACTGAAGCAGGTGATCTTTCAGAATAAGTTGAGAGGGAGGAAGAGGAAAGGGAGGGTAGGGAAGGGAGATGAGCGGAGAAGATGGAAGGGTGTGGAAGGGAAGGGAATCCGCCTGCTGCGGCTGATCTTTCCCACTAAACAAGTGTTAATTAAACAGGTCTTTCCAAAATCTGCAGTGTTCACTTATGTCAAACCAGCCCCAATCTCATGTCAGATTTCCCCTGATGTGATTAGGGTTGGTTGTTTCCTGGAAGACTATGATAAAAATAGCAAAAGCCAGTAGCACTGCTCTTTATTGAGTATTTGCTATATCCAGAGCCAAGTCTTACTGGAGCTTCTCACTCCTTACCAAAGCTTCTCTTCTATAGGTAGAGGTCCCATTCATTCCTTATTGATGGCTACAGAAAAAAGCAAAACAGTCCTTGGGGTGAGACAGCAGGAACTTGTGTCCTTGCCCTGTGGGCTACTGATTGTATGCCTTTGGACAAGTGAGTTGCCCTTCTAAGGCTGTTTCCTCCATTGTAAAGTAAGAATAATAGCAAAATCACTACCAACAAGTAGCGATTATTAAAGCACTGAATGTAATGTCTGATAAACACTCAGTATGAGCAATGAGCAGAGACTTTGCAATGCTACTGTGTGAACTATGTACTGCTAGTTGTGTGCTGACACTTTTATCTCATAGGCAAATCCATCCATCTACTTGTTTATTCTTCTATTTAGTAAGTCAATCAGTCAACAAATCATTTTTAATTCTGTTGGAGGCTGTGGGAGCTCACAGCCATGAGGAAGAAAGTAAATAGAAAGGGAAACAGAAGTGCTGAGAACTTTGAGGAGGTCCGTGGGCCAGTTCCCCAGGCAGCGTGGCAGGGGCAGCCGGGGACCTGGTCGAGGGCAGTGGGCAGGGGTTTCACGGCACAGCAGCGGGGAACAGCACCTGGAAGGCAATGTTCTACCGGTGGCATCAGGGTAGAAAGAAGGGAGAGGAAGAGCTTGCCAGGCAAAGGGAAAGCCATGTGACAAGATGTGTTTCTAAGATGATCTCTGTTGCTGGCTGGAGAGAAAGGTCCTTGACTTTTCCTTGGATTTGGCATTATAAGGAGTTGGGACTAGATTTTGAATCTGCACATTTAGTTCTAATGATGCTGGAAATCCTTAAGTTTTGTTGAGTTACCTATGCAGTTATTGGAATAGATTGACCTAAACTACTGAAACTGTTCAGTATTTCCACTTAAGCAGTCCTTCAATTATTTACTAGTAAGATACTGCAAGTCCAAAGGCAAAGGAAATTTGGGTTTAATAACAGCACAATGGATACTACAGTGTGATTCTCATATTATTTTTGCTATCACTTGGTTTCATTTTCTTAACTTTCAAATATCAAGCACATGATTCTGTAGCAAAAGTGTGTTTTTGAAATAGTGACAGTAAGGGGCATTGTCAACATTCACTTATTAGAATATATTCTGAGCACAAAGGAACCCATCACTGGGGTTTTCTATGGGAAGAAGACCTACAGCTGCAGTGGTAGCCAAACCTGTAACACTGTGTCCTTCACTCCTCCCCAGAGGCAGCAAGGAGCCCTGTCTCAACACTTTGCTCCTTCCCAGCGGCCACAATGTCTCCTGGGACATACTTTTTTGGCCCTTAAATCTTAAGTCTTTGAGACATGACAAGGTAAGGGGGAAATTAACAAATACACACAATAGCTATTGTCTCTGAAAGGTGGGGTTTAAGGTAATTGTTTTCTTTTTATACTTTTCTGTATCTTCCAAATTTGCTGTAATGAATGCATCTGACTTCTTACAATCCACACCCACGCCCCCACCATTACATAACTTGAAACATCATAAAGAGAATATTGGCCAACCACTAAGTTGCTAAGTTTCACCTAAGCCCCATTTTATTTCGTTTAAAGCAAGTGTGATAAAGACCATCAGCGCCAGTACTTTGCTTTGGTGCCTTAATGAGGATCACCTTTATTGTTACTGCTCTTAAAATTCATCTGTTAAATTTCATTCTTGTGCATTTTTTCTTAGTTCTGTCTTCTATTGGGGTTTGTGATTTAGTTAATTCTATTTTAATAATGTGTGCTTTTAAATCCATTTACTGTCACAGGCAATAAAACAATAGGAATACAGTGGCTGAACACTGATCTATTCCCTACAAGAGCTTTGCTAGAAACCTTATAACAGAAGCAGGACTAGAGGTAATTCACTAACATGTCTCCCAATAATTTGTCACACACCCCATGACACCAATAATGACAACACTTTAATCATTAGTAAATGCCAATGACTAATATTATATTTTAAGAATCAAACAAGGATTAATACAATCGTACATATTCTTTGTCTCAAGAAATTAAATTACAGGGAAAAACCTCTCATCTCTTGGTCATAGTTTTATACAGCAAGAAACATTGTCATTGTAAATGTACCCTTTAGAGTCTTTAATTTCAGAAAGATGAGGATGATGGATCCTATGTACTTACTAATCTGGAAATAGAGTACCAGGCCAGGAATCAATTCTGAAACGCAGCATCAATTGCACAGGCTTCCACTTAGTTTTAGTTGAATAAAAGCCCTACTAGATACGCAAATAACATCAAACTTGCCAGATTAAAGTGAGGCCCCCTCATACTCTAAATCATGATTGTCAATCATCACCCAGGATTAAGGGATATATTTTAAAAACCTAAAAGCAAGCGCTTCCTTTTAACTTCTGCCTACTGCGCATTTTGGATTATCGCCCAGAAATAGTATTACTCGAAACAAGACTGCCTCCCTCCTACCATCTATGAGAAGTGCATTGTTACCATCTGCTCTTGTCTATTTGGAATGAAGCTCAGCAAGGCACGCAGCTTAATGTTCAGAGCCCTTCAGCAGACTATGCTGGTGTTTATAGCACAGCTTCACATTTAAATGGAGCCGATTTTGAGTTTAGTCAGTGTTTTCTCAACATAGCTATCCTCCCCACCAGAAAAAAAGCAAATTAGTCTAAGAACTAAGATGACTGCACTAAATTCACATTGTAAAGTGGAAACTTCCTTCAAACCCTGCAGTGACCATTGAAGCTTTACTTGTACACTCTCCAGGTTTATTCAGGTGAATAATTTTCTCATTTTGTATTTTCTCATTAGCATTACCCTCTCCAAGCATCCATATTGCTTTCACTGTTAGGAAATATTCTTTTAAAAGGCATGCATTCTTTGTGATTAATACCCAAAAGATGGAATCATCAAAGGACCTTCACTAATGATGAAATACACACTTACATCACAGACATTGAATATATACATAATACTAGAGAACTTTTTAAAGACATGCTAGGTTTAACAAACAACAGATTTTGTGAATTTGTAGTAAATTGGTAACGCTAAACTATATGCAAGAAACTATTAATAGATATTTGCAATTAGGAGTGGAGTCTAGGGTAGAAAAAACACTTACTTGTCTATATTATTTTGTGCTTTTTAACACGAACAAATGTATTAAACATTTTTTTAGTAATAACCAATAATGTGTTTGTTTAAATTTGTGAAAAAGAAAGCATCTGCTGATTCTTTAAATTTAGAACAAAATTGCATTCCAGGACTAATCTTATCAAGAAAAAACCTTTTAATAAGATTATTAAAACAAAGTGTTAATTTATGAAAAGTTCAGTGTTCTATTAAATTGCTAACATAACATTGAATTACAACCCAACAGGTTGCTTCATTGAATTCATTCAACCACTCCTGGCAAAGACATTCCAAATTTGAACTTAATTAATATTCCTTCTCCTGGTTTCCATAGTTTCTTTTTAAACATGAGTACTAGCAGAAACTGGCAGTAACTTTACCCATATTCTCAATAATAACCCCCTCTGGCTGTCAATATGTATGAAAAGGAAATTTTTCTCCATACCCAAAAGAGCTGTTGTTTTCATGTCTTTTTAAAAAAATATGCTGGTAACATTTCCTTCTTCTTCTTTTTTTATGTGTGCAGTCTGACACACTTAACTCTTTCCATGACTGTATTTTGCACAATGTTTGGCTGAAAAATGAAAGCTAAGAGTTGGGTCTAAATAACAACTCCATTCTAACCTTACTATAACCTGTCAAACTGCAATGGTTTATGAGCTAGATCATGGCAATTAAGTGTTCTGGTAGAAATGAGTTTCAAGGCTAAAAATTTAGCTGGGTGCTGAAGATTTTTTTGCTTCTGTTCTCCTTGAACATCTAAAGAGCTCCTTCCCCACAATAAACAAAGAAATGACTCAGAAAGAAACTCTAAAAGGTATCCGCGGTCACTGTAGTGGTACATTTGGGCTCAAACCTAATTTGTTATATTCCACACTTTTTCTCTAAAGTTACTTACTTTCTTGAACCCCAAAGCAAGCAGTCATCTCAAGCAGTCTCAAACTTCCTCCATCAGCCTTGTCTCCTCCTGGGTCCTTGTTTATCCTTGCTGGGCTGACTCCCTTATGAGTGACAATGTCTCCCAAAGTACACTCTGTTCTGTCCTCTTTACCTTTGGTCTAGGATAGCCACCTGTTTCTGCCATGGCACTGTTGCAGTTTGTTCTGATTTTGCTCTTATTTTTCATGTAGTTGCACCATCTCTGGACAACTACTTCGCATTTTAGTACTGGTCGAACATACTGCCAACGACATGTGCCTGTTGTAATTTATAAAAGTTCTAGCCTTATTGATCTGGGATGAGCTCCAATTCCTGATTTACAGAAATCAGGTGTGAACCACACATCTACCAGCACCCACGGTCCTAGTTGGTGCTGCTCTTTGCATTCAGTCAACATTGGTCACCAGTGTCAGAGGCACATACAGAGACCCCACCCAAGAGGTCACAGGGTCAATGACCTCTCTGGCTACTTCTCTTTGGTCTTGTTGACAACCATGGCTATTCCAACAAGTAAGCAAGCAGGGCAGTCTGTTCTCATAGCCAGTGCAGGCCTTGTTTTGTCCACTTTAACTCTTAACTTTGAGACTCACTGATCCCTCTGTTTTCCCCTGAAAAGGATTATTTATCTAATTCCAATGAGTTTGAGTGAGAAGAATGCACTGGAAAGTAAAGGAAAGCTAGGGATACAACATGCCAGGAAACAATAGACGACTTTTTTTTTTAGTTGTACATTTCTTTGAAGCGTTCTCCTTTCTTCAAGTTGAAGGATAAAATCTTTGTTTTTAATACAAATGGTTGGGAATAAACTCATGTAGACTTTAAATTTAAATAAATTAAAAAGGAAATGTGCAAACCCTAAATAATTACCTTTGTGTAATGTGACTGATGTTATGTAAGACATAAAACTAGATGGGAACACATATATAATTCTTGAATGGAAATAATGTCATAAAATCTTCATTTGCCCCAAAATAATGTACCAAGGCAATGTGATTCCAGTTAGAATCTCAGCAGACATGGCAGAAATAATTAATAATAGATATATATCCTTTGCTTACATACTCTATTATCCAATCAGGTGTCACTTAAAGTCAATGAAAAAGTTGTTTAGAATCTCAAGATGTCGGCACAGCATTGAAATAAGCAATCTGAAATATGCGCTTGGGCCCCTTAAGATTGTACACACACAAAGCTGACCCTGCCATCCTGCCCACCATATTTAAACTTCAAAGCTTCACTGTCAACTCTGTTTTTGCTATTTCCCCCCAAAAGGCATTTGCTATGGAGAATCTACTTATCACATTAACTTCTGCTACTAGAATGTAAACTCAAAAACTGGATTTTGCTCTCTGATATATCCCACGTCTAGAACAGAGCAGGTATTCAGCAAATAGATATGGAATTGAGTGGCTAGAGCACTAATAATAATCTGTCCTAGACTAATAGCACTCTGTAGTAGTTTTTTGGGGTGACTCCTCACTAGAAATGTGCTATGTTGATCCCTGAACTTTGGAAACACTTCCATGAAGAAAAAAGGACTGGGGTTCTCTCCACTCACTTGTATTGCTGTTCATTTAAGATTGAGTAGAAGTATAAAAGTAACCTTAAAAGTGAGCCCAAGTGAGTCTTCATTAACTGTCTTTGCACCTGCACGTGCTTTTGACCTGGCCTAGTCCAACATTTAGGTAACACTGGTCCCCAACTGGCCTATGAATTCTTACCATTAGCACTCAAAAACAAAGGTAAGTTTCACTCCCTAACTTTATTTCTCCATGTACTTGCGCCTCTGCTCATACTAAGCAGTTCAACTTCCTGTTTTAATTGTGAAATATATGAATTTCCTTGAGTAGTAACCAGTTTTAGAAGTTGTACCAATTAAAACTGTGACATAACAGTGGAACAGTAAGAGGCAGGATTATTCAAATTTTCCCCTATTTTCTGTTTATTTTGTGAAATGATCTGCCTATGGGGAATCCTGGATAGTGTGGATTTCTATGAATAGATAAATCCACTATATTCTGATATGTACCCTTTGGAGAAAACTATCCAGCATAGGCTCTTTTGTTATACGAGATTAAGGTCTATCAGTTGATTTTGAAAAAAAAAACGAGTGAAATTATCAGAAGTCCAAATCTAGACATAAAATCTGGGCAATTTGTTTTCCAAGAATGTAACATGATGGTTTTGATATCTGATAGCCTGTGTTCAATCTGGGTAGATTGCGACTGGGTCACTCCATGGTTTGATTTTCTCACCTATAAAATAATGGTGGGTAACATCAGTTATGTACCTCATAATTTTTTGTAGATTGAATGTACATGTGGAACAAATGCTTACAATGCTTCATGACTGTTAGCCATGGTCACTAGTTCTATTTTGTAGCTGATGCTGTAGTGGCAGGCTGGGCTCCTGCAGCACTGGAGAAATGCTGTCCTGCACGTTGATTTAGACAGGACTCTCAGTGCTCCTTTGTGGTTAATATAAAAATGAACTAACTTGGGCTTTGAAAATCCCGGCTACTGTGACTACCTTCAAGTTGCTCCTTCAATCATTTAAAAAGCAATCAGGGTAGAAAGAGACTTTGTTGCTCATAAGTTCCTGGAGAGTTTTGCTGATGCATCTCATTTGGAAGGCTGGTAGAAGCTCCAGAATGCCTGATCTTGTGTTCAGTAATAGAACAAAGTGCTCAAAACAATGGCTCTGCAGACTGTTGGCATGGGTTGGATTCACTGTTTTTTCAGATATATAACCTTCAGGTTACCTAACTTCTTTAGTCCACTCCTTTGTAAAGTGGAGGTAATAATGGTAACTACCTTCTAGTGTGAGGATTAAGTACAATAACAAATACACTTTAGCAAAGTGTCTGACATTGAATAAAGTAGGTATTTAATAAAAAGCAGTCTTACTAGTTTTAATTACCTGCCTAATCTCCTACAGATTTCCTAACAGTTCCCTATGGGTTCCTATAGTATCTCTTCCATGCTACTATTACAGCAGTTAATACAAAGTACAGTAATTGGCTGCATATATTAATTTTATCATTAAGCTAGACTCTTGAAGGCAAGATCTTTATACTTACCTTCATATCTCTAACTCATAATGCAATGCCTGGCAAAGAATAAAACTTTAATACATTTGCCAGATGAAAATGAATGATTTCACATACAAAATACCTTCAAAAAGCAGCTACAAGTGGTGAGAATGAAAATCACTCACAAATATCTTTTCTCCCCACTTTACAATACTTGCACAAGATCACAAAATGACAAAGACAAAAATATACATCTGCCATTATGATACATGGTTACAGCACACTGGTAGCATTAGGGGAGCATTCTAATCTCATATTTTCCATTGGACTCAGACATGACTTTGCCATCTTGAGATAATTGTGACACTAAGTAGAATACATGACTTTTCTGGCACTTAGAATTGTCAAATTTTAGCTTTTACCAGTGATAACAGAGACCTAATAAGGAAACCAACTTGAGTAATACGCTCATGTACTGTTCCACATGAAATAAAGTATGAATAAAACCCAATACAGTATACACTGTCAGTCCATTTTACTTAATTTTTATTTTTTGCCTAAAAAATCAACAATTGTGTCATTGCTTTTTCCTTTGTACTTTGTTAGTAAAAATATCCTATTAGTATCCAGCCTTTAAGAGGTTTCCATTCATACAAGTAGTCCCCCTCTGCTGTGTTCTATCATTAATTGGCAACTGTTCATGGTAGCAAGAGGTATAGAAAAATATATGGTCTGTATCTCAATTTCATTCCTTCAAAATATTTAATGTTTCTGACAAACACTTTACCCTCCTCAATTCAGCGTGACTAATTTGGTTACAACAATAACACACACCAAAATAGAGTTGTTTCTGAATGACAAAATTCTCAGGAATTTTTATTTAGAAGTTTAAAATCTATGGATTTCTTTGAATGTTTGTTTTCATTCCCCCAACTTTGCTCTAAAACCCAGTTTTGGAGGCTGAGGTTAAGGAAATCCTCTTGAGTAGGGGAGAGAAACCCCACTGGGGAATTCTTGGAGCTCAAGTGGGTTCAGAAAGATGTGTGTAAATTTAAGGTATATATGTGTGTATATGTACATACATACATACATACACACACACACATGTATGCATATATACAGATTCCCTTAGCACTGTCCACAGAGGATGGGGACAATCATTTCCCTACAATAAGCACATCATATGTGTAAGTTATGGCTTTTAAATACCAATTTCCACTAAAAGGCAGAGAAATGGTCCAGTGCTGGGTCAAGGCAAGTACTAGAAAAGTTTGGGAAATTCTGTGTGCCAGGAGTAAAAATGAGATTTAAAATGCTGGGAACATGTCAAAAAGACACAGGAGCCAACATGAAGTTTGAAGTGTGAAGGGGCTCACACTAACCAAAGGATAGACAATTTTGACATTCAAAATAAGTAACAGCTTATAACCCCCATTGAACAGAAAAATGAATCCATATTTATATTTAAAAATTTACATTTTGATTAGGTGTAAGTTATACATATAGCTTCAAAATACTTAAAAGGGAAAATACTTATAACTTTATAGTGAGGTAGGTACCTTGCGTAGTGTTTTAAGGGATTTAAAATGATCATCAGAAGTGGGGCAAATTGAAATAGTTCATTACCTGATATGATGCATTAAAAACAATGATATTGTAATGTTCCTGCCAAAGACGCACAACCAAAATCTAATCCACATAAAACAAATAGAAATGTAAGGACATTTTGCAAATTAACTCCTATAATAATATACAAAATTGCCCGTAGTTGCAAAATTCAAGACATGAAAGACATGATAGATACCATAATCCAAGGCACACATGATTTCTACTAGATCCTATAAAGCATTATTGGAAAAATGAGTTAAACTTGAGTGGAGTCTGAAGCTTAGATGGGAGTAATGTGAAGGTACTGGTTTTGATGGTTGTGTTGTGGTTATATAGAGCTCCTTCTTTTCGGAAATACAAAAGTATTTGAGGGTGATCATCATGACAGCAATTTACTCTCAAAATGTGGAAAATTTTATTTATACAGTATTTACAATCTTTCTGTAACCTTAAAATTGTTCCAGAATTTTTTAAAAGGCAGGATGTAAAAAACGAATCAAGATACTTGTTCTGAAAAGTTATTAAAGGAATTATCTAAAAAGATTTTGTTATGATGAATTTTGTCTCATTCCTATGTCCACTGTGCATATATATATATGTTCTTCAAGCTATTTTAGTTGTCTTTAATGCCCCCAGATTTTAACACACATGAATTTCAGATCTTATTTAAACTCCACCCATCCCATTATGTTGATAGTAACATGTTCATAAGTGCCCTTCAGTAAAGAAAAGCTATGTAAGTTCTATTTTTTAAATCAAATAAAAAATGTAGCTATTTCTACACTCTAAAAATAACTTCTCCCTCTTGTGGCAAAAACTGGAAATACATTCTAGCGGAGAAGCCCAAATAGGCAGGCACTTAAGTATTTCTGACTTTTTTCACCTAAGTTTAAATGAATGGCTCATGTTATCTGCTAACAGCACACAATAGTTGCAAAAATATCTAGAGGTAGTTCCAAAGGTTTTCTTTAGGTTACCAGTGTCCAGATGCTATTTGCAGTCTCCTCTATAGCAAAAAGCTTCAGATGTAATGTAACTGTCACAACAAAACACCAGAGCTCAAAGGAACCAAATTTACCAGAGTAAAAAGATCAAAATGATAGGCAAGTTAAAAAAATTTCTTATTCAAAGGTACCTGCTGATTTAAGATTACAGGAAGTCTTCCTGCCTTTCAACTATTAATTTTAAAATTTTGGAAGTTCACCACTGGAGATAAATTTCTGGGAGCTATTTCCAACCAATCTTCAGGCTTAGTTTATTATAAGATTAAGATACATTTGAAGGGATAAGACATTTTCTTTCATTTAAGATCACCAATGGTGAAAACAAAAGGAAGTCACACCCATCTAATGTACTAACGAAACTTAACTTACTCAGTCCAAATTCTTATCCCTGTTGTTAAACCCTCCACATTTTTCCTATTTATATAATTCTGGATTTTACCAACCTTCCACTGATTACAAATGGTTTTTGAAAGTAAACTTAATTCCAGTTTTGGACTTTTAAATTAAAAGTGGCTCAGTTGGATACTGTCTCTTAAACACAGTAATATAAATATTAGTATCTTGGCTAAAATGAATTATCAACAATTTTAATACATGTTGCACAGTACATATTAATATAGAAAAATACATGTTATCAGCAGCGTAATGTTGACTATGTTCTAATCCATTCCACCTGCTCAAATATTAGTGCAAATAATTATATATTTGTAATGCATCACTGCTGTCTTACGCAAATCTATGCCTTCTGAATAAATGACTTTCCTCTGAGGTTGTTTGCTGTTTGGAGTATAATGTGATATATTCATATTTAAATTGGCTTTGTATGGTGAGGCAGACTGCAACCTTCTAAACCACTTAGAAAATGAGCAAGTACTGTTAATTATTTGCCTCCCATTCCCATTCCCCAAAAGTGCATGCTAATCCTGACAACTAAAGTTCACTGGTATCTCCAAAATAATAGTGATAAAGTATACAGGGCCTATTTTAAAAGAATAAATCTTGTTAAGCTCAGGGTCATCAGCCACTTGCTCTAAGTCACTAATACAAATTCTTACTAATGTACCAGGCTTCTCAACTTTAAATATCTGAGAGACTGTTTCTCCACTAAAAAAAAAAAAAAAAAATATTTTAAAGTGCTCATCAGTAAAAGGAATACAAATTGAGTTAAGGCAATTTTTAAGAGACTAAACATGCAACTAGTGATGACATAAAAAGTGACTCCATTTCTAGCATACTGAGTACATTTTGCCCTCCCAGCATTTCCATTCCAGCACTAGTCATTTAAAAAGTGCCAGTGCACTAAATAATTAACAGAATTAGCACTTATGACATTTAAAATTGTCTTTTTTTAAGACAGAAATACTGATTTCCTCATATTTTCCAAGGAGGAATTGTCATTTACTTCCATGTTACAAAATGTGGTGTAAAATATCTGGGACCTTTGCAAAAATTTAGCAGAAACATTACAATTTTGTAAAATAATACTATTTTGTGGAAAGATGTCTATTAGGTTAAAGACATAATGGTTAATTAAAATTTCATGACCACTTATAAAATTTAAAAATTAAATTAAATGTATGATCATACATTGAAAAAAATTCAATAGTAAACTAGTGACCCTGTATATCATAATCTAAACATTACAATAAAAACCAACATTGAATGAAAACAAAATTAAGCAAAACCAAAGAGCCTATTAAATTAAAGGACCTATTTAACATTATATAAGGAGAATATGTATAAAAACAGAAGAATAAAAAAGAAAAATCTAGGATTCAGTCTGAGCCTTTTACCTGCGGTAGACCTTGAGCTAGTCTATTGCTGTGCCTTAGGTTTTTCATTTGTCAAATGCAGGTAATGATACCCAATTCCTATGGTTGCTTTGGGATTAAATGAGGTAAGATATGTAAAATGGCTTAGCAGAGCAATAAAAGGTGGCTATAATTATTTTTATTATTCCTCTGTAGGAAAAAAATACTGACTTTTTATTTCATGCTGAATTATTTAGTCTGGAAATAGGGACTGGTCTTTTCCTCCAAAATACAAATGTATTTCAGGCACACTTTCTCAAATAGAAAGGCATAGAACAGACTGAATATATTAAAACGAGGAGATGAAAGCATACAGGCTTTATATGTCAAATTCTCCATAAGAAAAATCAGGAGAATTCAGTATATTTCTAGAAAACATCTCACACTTCAGAGTGAATGGGGAATATATGGGTAATATAAAGAATTTTTTTGCATTAGAAAAAGTTAAATTTCCAGATGTGAGTTTTTTAAGTCACTAAAAAATTATGCACTGAACTCTGCATGCACAACTCAAGAATGCATTAGACACTACCTTATATAGAATGATCACCTTAAGGAGCTATACGCAGCATTTTAGCAAATAAAATCTTTTTATCTGGATACTTATAAATATTCACCATCTCACCATCCCAGCTGACAAAAAAAAGCATTTTAAGGAAGTAATATTAAATTTTCCACTGTGAATCGAACTTCTGGCTGATAATTAAATTATACCAATGTGAGTTAGAGGCTGGTATTCAGATAGTAAAAAAAGGGAACATGACCTCAAATATACCATAAATTTACTTACTTTAGCAGCTCTCTTTTTAAAACAGAGAAAGTCCTAGCAACTTCCAACAATGGTGAAGATTAATAAATGAGGTTAATAACTGTGTTGGAAGAACAAATAACTTTTTAAAAATCTATCCAACTGAGGTATTAATGATTCTTTGTAAGCACTATTCCTTTATTCCAGGTGACTGTCATTTTCAGTATCATTAGTTATAGAAGCATTTCACTTTCTGTACCATTTTATGTAAACAATATATTCAAGTTTTAGAAAGATAATTTCCAATGTTTTAGAAGATACTTTCAACTTCAAAACATGTTAGTTCATCTGGAATTGTGGTAAACTAAAGAGCTTCTCCTTATTCAAATGTTGGCTAACGTTACTAATATACAAAGTTCTATTACCATTACCTAAAATTTTACCCTCAGCATATGAAATACACTTATTTATTGAGAATCTCCGTTGAGTTATACATTCTGGGCAAATTTTTGTGATGAACATAAATATAAAGATACATTAATAGTCAGAATACAAAGAATTCATGGTGTTTTATACAAAACAATTTTTAGAGAAAGACAATCTATTTTGGCTAATTTCTTAGATAGCCAAGTACTATTTTCTGCTGAAAAAAACAGAACTATGAAAAATCAGGAATATATAAAAAAACCTAAGCAAAAAATAATTTATAAAAACCAATATGAATGTTTTTAAAATGTAAAAATGGAGTGAAATAAAAAAAACAATTGCAGGAATTTGTTTATTGAATATTAATGTTAACACGCCTAAATTAAGTATTCACTTATGAGTTTTATCACTGCCCTATCAATGGACATAGTAGAAAATATTGCACATGACTCAAGCATGGAAATAATAAACAAAATATTTAAGGAACAATTATGTTTTACATTTTAAAACTTAATTCAAACAAAATAATTTGAAGTGCTTCTACAATGTGGAAGTCTTAAAATGTTCTCTCATTTTATTTGATATTTTTTCTTTTTTTTTTCTTTTTTTAAACAAATTGACACAGTGTACAAAGAGTTCAAATAGCCAGTAAAACTACTGCCTTAAAATTGTTGGCTTTAAGTAACAGAGGTATACTTTGAATTCACATCAGAGCTTTCTAAAATGGCAACAATACAAGCATATGACTTTCTCTAGTATCCGAAACTTGTTCTAGTTTTCCATTGGCTAAGGAACAGAAAACTAGACAGTCTTCTAAAGCTGCCACAAAATTGAAAAATGCTTTGATAAAATTGGCATACTTCATTTCTCTTGCTTACCTTGAAAACACTGGGATAAACAGAAAATAAAGGAAATCCAGTCAATAGTAACTTAAACAATAACTAGCTCTGGAGTTGGAAGATTTGGTAAAGTTATGAACATTCAGAAACATAATTTTAAAAGAAAAGCAGTTTTCCAAATTTAAGACAAAAAGCCTACATTAAAGTGAAAAAAATGCTAAGAATGAGTTGAACATTCAAATTTATACGTTCTTATGAACAACACAATGGAAGAGGAAACACTACACATTAAGAATTCTTGCAAAGCAAGTCTATAGAGATTATAGAGTAATGGCCTTTCTAAATTTCCACTTGATGTTTAAAATTTTATAAGTGATTTATTATGTCACCGTAGTAAGCCAATTCAATTAACTACATTCAGGAATTACTTCAGAAATGTTTTGAAAAAGATGACACAAACTATAGATTTGGATAGCAACAAGTCCTTGCAAAGTTCATCCCATTTTAGAATTTACATGCTATTTATCAGTCCCAATTCCTCTTAAAATAGAAGACTACCTGCATGTTTAGTCACTCCATCTTATTCAAGTTTAGCATTAAGACAGAAAAATCTTAAAAAATTGCATCCTGCTAAACACTTTCAGTATTTCACTTCTCATATGCACCATTTAGATTATACCTCACTTTTCCACTTCCCTTATAATATTAAAATAATGAATAAATATGGTCCTTTAGTTAAGGCCCTCCACCTTATCTTAAATGAAATATAAAACAAGGTAGTTACATTAATTTCTTGCTATCATTGGCTTAAAATCTGTTCACCAAATAAGAAATAGTAAACTTTGTTTTTCTTTTACTCAGAAAGCAGATCTATTCTGATCTACTCTCAATATCTACATAAAATTTTTCATCATTTTAGTTTAGTTTATAACATTTTTCTTAGAATAGTATTACTGTACCTCAGAAAAATGTCTAATCAACCAACTATGGAAATTATGCTGAAAGGTTAATTCTTCAGGAAAGCAGCAAAATGTTCTCTAGGGAAACCTACAATAATTTGATTAACAATGAGTGCTGAAATGGTCATTAAAAATGATAAATAATAAGTGTAGTTTTGCTGTATTTTACCTATTAAATAAAACAGGATGGTGAAATATCCCATTTCCCATTGGAGTACGCTAAACAGTAAGGACTAGAACACTGATAACGTATTTGTATTCTGAGAACAACATTGTCCAAGATGAGAACTACATGTATTTTCATAGAATATGAAATCTTTAAGTTCAAAAATGAAATTAAAATTCAACTTCAGGATGAAAAAACAAAATATGGTTAGTAGTGTCCAAATTCAAATAAAATTTCGAATCTAAGTATGGCTGCTGTTTCTCCAGTCATTTTTCCATAAAATGTTGGCTGTATCATAAGAAATCTCCTGTGCTTTCTATCAACCAAGGCCTTTCTATCAACACATTTCTCTTGTAAATTCGACCTCAGCTGAAATGTCGAGCAAGGCGAGCAGATCTATAATCAGCACGAAGTTGTACGAAGGAGTGAAGAATGTTCTTGTCCAGATTAGCAAGTTGTTCTCCTGAGCAGACTTGCTTTAAATTATCAGGGGCAACTACCAGAAGATTGCAAAGTGCATGCAGGGTATCAAAAAGCTGTAATACCAGTGGAATCTGAATTGAAATGAGAAAAGAAAAAAACAATGAAGCAAAATTACTTCCAGTTTTATAATTAGTTCATAAATTCTCACTTAAATACTGTCAGTTAGGACTTAATTCATTTGAGAAAGGAGCTCAGTAGATTCGAATTCTTAAAAATATCTAAAATGTTAAAACTCAAATATTTTAAACATTATTCAAACTTGCTACAATCTTTTTGAAACAATTCGTATTACGTCAAATTTCTTCAATAGTAATTATACTTTATGGTCTAGAACTAGTTATTAGTTTTAGAACTTAAATAATTTTAATGTAAAGAAAAACTGATTTCAGAGAGAGATATATTAAGAAAACATGTTCTCCTAACATGTAGAATATGTTGTATTAGTTATGTAAGTCAACAAGCTTTTGTGGACCAAAACTGAAATATGGCCTATCTAAAATGAAGCACAAAACAAAAATGTATTAATATTGAAAATATGATCATAATTATACTTTTTCTGGCAGGAAATGTTAGCTCTATCTCGCTTCAAAAATCAACTAATTATGAAAGTTTCATTAATGGCTTTGTCAATACAAATTTTTAAAAATTTACTTATTTACATCATTCTTCATTTTGTGCATTTTTTCATGTTGTCAGCTGTAAATCCCTGTGGACTTCCCACCACCAGTTCACCCATGTGTCATCATCAAAGTCCTATGTGCTCTTCCTGACAGAGTTTTGATCCTATTCCCCTCCCCACCCCTGTAAAATGTCTCTGATTTATATTTGCTCATTGTTTTTGTTTTTATTTTTATTACAATTGCTTTTTTTTTTTTTTAAGATTTATTTATTTGTGCATACAGAACTGGAGTACAGGCCAGAGGCTCAGGAGCGGCGAGAGGCTTCACCAGGGACAGAGTGGGGAGCAGAATAGGCAGATCGACAAAGTACACTGCTGAGGGGAGCAGCGGGCGGGTCAGGAGAGGTCTGCCGCGCCATGTGGTCACCTCCGGGGCAGGCAGGGATCGAACTCATGAGGAAGTGGCTTTAGCTTCTTAGTGCTGTGCTTTAACCCGCTGCACCAGCAGGGAGGGTCTACAATTGCTTTTTTTTTCTCTTCCTGATCCAATACAGATTTTTAATGATCTGACTTATGTTGTTGAATCTATGGACAAGTTTGACATTTGTGTACATACCTTGAAGTCTTTGGCACACTTTCTATATTCGGCTACATCACAAATTGCTAACATGCCACCCATACAGCTGTAGGAATATTGTTGAAGATGCTCATAAACAAGTCGGTGAAAACGTACTCCAAGTTCCATCAGAACTGTATCCACATTCTTTCCATCCATGGAATTTTTAATCTTCTCCACTTGTTTTCTTACATAAGCACAGACTTTAGCACAGGCCTGAAAAATTTTTTCTACTCTTATCAAACAGATAATGTACCAATTTATAGGTATAAAAGATATACCAGCAAAAATGTTAACAAAGTATTAACAAAGCAGATATTCTTATAACACATCAAATCATTTTACTCACATTAGTATACTGAATCAAAACATTGTTTTCATCTTCTGGCTTAAAGTCTGTTTTCTTTTGTTCTGCAGCCAAGATGTGCTTCATCTGTCCAATCATACAATTTAAAGTCCTAGAGAATGGAGAATACCATGTATTTGATCTAATTATTTTACATTTACTTTTATTTATCTTACTTTGTTATTGATAGACATGAGAACTTTTTAAAAAGTAAATTCTAAGTCTTGATATCAAAGAATTCTTGGTTTTACTAGCTTCCTACTCAAAACACAGGCAATAATTTGTTTGCCTGATAACTTAAGTAACTATTAACAATCTTAGAAGCCCATCACTTATTTATTTCTTTAATAACTATGGAACTAAAAGGCAAACGATTTACAGAAATACTTGGAGAGAGAGAAATACATAGGACCTAAGAATGGCCAACATCTGGAAGAGCAGGTGAAAGGAACATGAGTTTCATGGGACACATGAGTTTCTAAAAATAAGCAGGAGGTTGTTTAAGTGGTACTCAACACTCAACTGAGAAATAAGAACATGGGTGTGTAGTAGTGTCAATAAAGTTTGGGTTGTGTGATGTGATATTTTTCAACAGCAGTTAGTCACCCATTTATGGATAAAAAAAGAGACTGCATTGAACCACATCTGGTATAGGAGCTGTTATTGTTCAAGGAAATAGTTATGAGGGAGAAAAATCAAGAGATGAACCAAGCACTTTTAAAATGACAAGGAAAGTTAGGAAAAGGAGAAAAAGTTGTCAAAAGATGAAATATTAAGATCTACATTTACAACTGAGGTCAAAAAACATGTAAGCAGAACTGGCAGAATAGAAAATTGTAGGGAGGTTTCAGATTTTGTTAATAATGGTAACAAAGGTCCTGTGGGATACAGGAGCAGGTAACGGAAACAGAGATGATCAAGAAAAATAAATGGGTCACAAACATGACAGCAGAAATGAACGTGAATGAACTTCCAAGGAAAAGACGTTCTGGTAGATGGATACTTGTCTAAAACTATCAGCAAGGATCCAGGTGAATGCTCAGCTTACCTCCTGGTCCCAACACATGAGTAAAGGAATAATAACAACTCACATCACAGATGACTATGGCTTCAAAAAGTCAACTAGGGCAATTAAAGAAACTATACATCTGTAAATCTATACATATTAAGAAGACCACTAGGAAATAAATATTCACATTCTTTTGAAGGCTTATTAATATATCTAATCTCCTCCCTTCCCAAAATAAATTTCAGGTATTTTAAGGAAAAGCAGGAAGAAACAACTTTAGTTAATGAAGAATTTAGGTTAAGAAAATACTTCTTAAAAGTGCTGATTATAACATACATATATATATGTGTGTGTGTGTGTGTGTGTGTGTGTGTATGCATTGCAATGATATTAAAGCAAGACTAAGTATGTACTCATGTAATTCTAACTAAAAGCAAAGGGAGAAACCAGTTTTTAGGATTCTGTTAAGCAGCTAATTCTTTACTAAAGTAATTTGAGTCTCATTTTTGTATTTTCCAGCTTTATTCTTCAATTTTATGTTGCTTTCCCTTATTATCATATTTTAGTAGACCTTGATCTTATTGAGAATATATTTGGAGGTGAGTTGCAAGTGATTTGTTACTAACAAAATTTATTTATTTTCATAAATTAGATTGGATTCCAGCACTGTAACTAATTTGCAAATATGCTTTCTTGAACAGAAGTGAAAGGAGTAGAATTATAGTAAATAAAAGAAGACATACCCAAACCTAGTAGCATGGGCTTTAGAATTTGAGTCCCAGCTCTACCACCATTAACTGTGTGATCCTGAGCAAATTACTTAATTTCTTTAAGCCTCCGTTTCCTCATCTGTAAAATGGAAATAGTATTTCCTACCTAATATATGGAATAATCTGTGCCATATACCTGGCACAGAGCAAATGCTTCATAAATGGTAGCTGTTATCATCAGTCAATATATACTTAACCATCATCTAAAAAATAAAGGACAGAGACCGATAATGTGAATAGGTGATTAACCACAATTAAGTTAACTATATGAAAACTTCTTGAATGTAGTTTGTATTCACTTAGTAGAAATTACTTTTAGATAATTAGTGTATTTGTTTAAAGCATTTCAGATTTAAGTAAGAAAATGATAAATAAAAAGCTTCTATGTTACACACCTGTTTTTAAGGAGTTTGTAGTCTACAAGTGTATAGGGGGATTTACGAAAAATAGTTTTAAATTAATCTGGTTTAAAAGTAAAACTAGACATAGTGACGTGCAGAAAAAACTTAAGAGAATTCTATTAAGGATGAAGGCAAGATGTCAAAATAATACCTAATGCTAGATAGCAAAACAGTGGAATGAAGAAAGGCATTTTTCTTCTCTGAAAACCACTTTCATGTGTTATAAAAGTGTTTTACAATTAAAAAAAGGTAAAATAACTTGCCTATCAATGCCAGTATCCAATTTCATCTCCATTTGTTCAATTATTTCTTTTTTCTTTTGTAGGCATTCAGATAACTTAGGAGAAGAACTGTTTAATATTTAAAGGAAAAAAAAATCCCATTAGTAACCCTAGAATTCCAAAACTTTTTCATATGCATACGTGTAGTTATATATACATATTTATACACACAATCAAAAAATATATTTAATTTGCTCACAAATCCAAGACACACATACTTCCCACATGGCACAGCAGACCTCTCCTGTTTTTGTCCACTGTTCCCCTCAGCAGTGTACTTCACCAATCTACCTGTTTTGCTCCCCACTTTGTCTCTAGTGAATCCTCTCACCACCTGGACCTCTGGCTTGTACCCCAGTTCTTGTATGCATGAGTAAGTAAATCTTTTTAAAAATTCATATAAATCGACAAGGATCTCAATCAAGCCTTACTTATCAAAATCTGTCCCCTTAATCTCATAAAGGATTTTGCTATGTATCTTTATGACAAGTGGGTACAAGTAGACAATGCTTGTTAGATCTTTTGAAGGATGTCAAATTTGCTGAGTTTCAATAACCTACAGGTTCTTTCACATCAGATTTAGGTTTATAAAAATAATCTCTTCAAATCAGTATTATTATCATAGTTGGAAGAGAAAAAAAGGCAAGAAAGAAAAGTTCTTTTCTTTTTTGTTTTCACATTCTCCTGTCCTGTTTGGTATTTTTATGAAAATGTATTACTTGTGAAATTTAACTAAATGATACATAAAATACTGTAATATTCATTGCAATACCAATGACAATCAAATAATTTGACTAACCTTATTAGTGGCATAAGGTGATCATTAAACTGCTTGTCAAAGAGATGAAAAATAGTATTGGCTTGTTGCACAACATCCAAAAAATAGAGATTTGCATTCCTAGAATCTGAAGAAGGAATTCCTAAAATTGTAAAGTATGCATATATTAGAAGTATATTTTAAAAAATTCATCTTGGCCCTCCCTGGTGGCGCAGCGGGTTAAAGCACTGCACTAAGAAGCTTAAGTCAACTACGCATGAGTTCGATCTCCCCTGCCCCGGAGGTGACCACATGGCGTGGCAGACCTCTCCTGGCCCGCCCGCTGCTCCCCTCAGCAGTGTACTTCGTCGATCTGCCTGTTCTGCTCCCCACTCTGTTCTTGGTGAATCCTCTCACCCTCCGCATCTCTGGCCTGTACCCCAGTTCTGTATGAATAAATAAATAAATCTTTAAAAAAAAAAAAATTCATCTTGATACCAGAAAAAGGAATGTGGTTTTATATATGGGACATGAATAAAAGTAACTTCTGTTTTAATAAATCAACAATAACTTTTGTGATCAAAAGAGTAAAATTAAGTTTGTCAATAGCAATTAAAATCCATCCAGTTATTTTATTCTCAAGTTTTCACTATTTACTTGCTGAAATAAACTGAAAAACTAATCAATGAATGAATAATTTTGAAATATTCCTTGTCCTTCCCTTCCTCATTCTCTCATCCCCAATGATTCACATGAGCCATGTATAACTTCAATCATTTTTCTTGTAACAGTCCTTAACAGTTAAATAATGTCTTCATTCCTGGTTCAAAGGAATTTTACACAAAGTATAATAAATCTATACATACCAGCAAGTCCTGTTTCCAAAGCATAATCAATATGCTCAATACATAAAAATTCCACAAGAATTGTAAAAATTCTAAAGGCATTCCTTGGTAAATCAGAAGGATCAGAGAGCTTTAAAATGCAAAACAAAATATATCATTCCTCAATATCTTCCTTAAAAAAAAATCAACATTTTTTAAGACATCAGCTTCATATATAAAGTAGTCAGTTTTTTTAGGTATAACAATAATTTCCTCTCCACTCCTAAAACCTCTCTTCACATATATGCACATACAGTTACAATGCTATTTGTCTACAACTCTCCTGGTTTATAACAGCGCAAAGTTTTCAAACTTGGTTTGCATCCACTACTAATCTGTTAGAGTGAATCAATAGAAAATAAAGTATAATGGACACAGTAAAAACAAGTATAGTTGCAAGAAATACTGTCCACACATACAGACATACCACACACAGACATATACACCCACACACTGGATTGCTAAGTAAAGTGTATTTCTCATTGTGAATCAGAGTAAAAGAGGCTTGAGATCCACTGACTGAACTGGGAGTATTCTAACAAAGCTCAGAACAAAAAGAATTTTTTATTTTATCAGGGTCTGGGGAGGGGGATATCATTAACATATGCGTTTTAAAATATAACAAGTTCAAATTCCAGCTTCATCATTTCCTGATGAAGCGAACCACTGAGGTGTTATTTTACACCTCCATGCCTCAATTTTTTTTTTTTATCTATAAAAAGGGAATAATATTAACAGTACTTACATCCTAGCTTTGAGCTGGAAATAAAACACGAAAATGCATGTTTACGTGTTTGGGACATAATAAGCTTACAATAAAATGTGCTTGTTTTTATCTTGAGAGTGCTGCTGCTGTAATCAGTACCAAAATGATTAGTAGTAGCTATATTGAGGAGAAAATGAAATTTTTCTTTAAAAAGTTTGAAATTTATCTCTCAGTTTTATAATTGCTTCCTCAATTATTTATCAATTGATTTCTGCTATTTGTCATCTCCATTCTTGTACTTTCTCAGTAATGTCTATTTGATGTACATAGGGAGCTGAGGAAGTCTTTCATATATAAATCCTCTAAATCGCCATTGATTATAAATACTGATTTGGTATTGCCCAATTCCCTTTTAAAGTCTTAATAACCATGCTAACCTTTACCCCTTTATCATCTCTCTACCTCAACCATCATATCCTTTCTCTGCTCACTAATGCTCAACAAATGCTCAAAGTCACAAAGAAAAGATTATATATTTCCTCTCCCTATTTACATCCATAAATTCAAAGAGAAAGACAGAAAACTGGCAAAGATATAGAAGTTGTAAACACTATCAACTGAACCTAACTGATAGTTACAGAATGTCTGAGTCGTAAGAAAAATCTTATATACTCAACTTTAAAATTATATTAAAATGCATTTCTATATAATCTTTAATAATCCTATTTCCAAACAAGAACTTCATCTTTTTTTATTACAAAAAAAGTAGCTGTTCTTCACTATAGTGCAGATTTACATCTTAGTAAACACAAGGTCAGTAAGTAAATAAATTTACAATCACTCTTACCCTATGACATCTTTCAAAGGCTTGTTTGGTTTCTTGTAAAAGATTAACCACCACTTCTTGAGACAGGAAAGTTTCCCCATGAGTATCAATACTTGGTCCCAGTGGCAAGTTGGTACGTTGTCTAATTCTCTCTTTCAAATCTTGAATACTAGCGCATCATATCAACAAATGAAAAAAGGACACAACATATATTTCACTTTCAAGCATTCTCAAATTTAGTGCCGATTACACGAACAAAGAAAAATGTACCAATACTCAGGATCCTAAATTTGTAATTTCAACAGTAAGTTCTGTGAAGTAAGGGAAGCACTAATCTCTTAAAAGAAAGCTTTCATTCAAAAAAGTAAGTATATGTGGAGTTACTCAAATCTTTTTCAGTTCTATAATTCTGACTCAATAGACAAAACTCCTAGTTTGGCTTGCTTAGAAAGTAAGCTTTTCCAAATAAGCTAGTATTTCCAAAAGCTAAGTGATTGCTTAAAACTTTAAAATTTTAATAGCTTTTAATATATTTAGTCATTTGTATATCTTGTATATTTCTTCGTTACTAAACAAGAAACATTAAACATAATTTAGTTTTTCTACAGACTGAAGGTCACTTGAATATTATATAGTGGTATCTAATAAAGGTTAGATAATTTGAATATTTATAGATTCCAGTTTATTAGTGAAGTAGTTTTTATTGTTCCTTAGCTTTTCCTCTTCCTTTACTTGCCACAGCATTTTATGTTACCTCTTACTCTTAATTACAGCCTCTTCCCAATCATCATTTAGTGTCTGACAACTGGGCAATTGATTTGGCTGTGTGCATGTGCACTCTAGACTGAGATCAAAAGGCACCACGGAAGTCATTCTGTTTCTAGTCATCCTAGAATCCACCCTAGGTTCCAGAAAGTTGAGATCTGGATAACTATGGTGCCACTATTTCTTTGACTAAATTATTTTCTTCCAGTGTGTAAATAATTGCAGGCTTTGTTATTAATAATTTTATAACCATGTTATTAAAAAGGTCAGGGAACCTAAACTCCTAACTACTGCTGAGGCTTTTTAATACTTGAAGCAACAGGAAAAAATCACATGCTTTCTACTACCTTTTATGATAGATCATTTCAACATGTGATTCAAGAGAAAGTATTTTATCAATAGTATAAATAAAATGGATTAAAAAAATTCTTCGTAGGGCCTTCCTGGTGGCTCAAGGATTAAGACTCAATACTATGAAGCTATCAGCAGCTACTGCAGGACAAATTTCCCTGGCCAAGAAGCTAACCCAGTGCAGTAGACCTCTCCTATATCACCCGCTGTTCCCTTCAGCAGTATATTTCAGCAGATCTGCCTGTTCTGCTCCCCATTATCTGGTGAATCCTCTCATGTCTATATGATGTCTAGCTGATACCCCAGCTCTTGAATGCATAATAAAAATGAATCTTAAAAAAAGTTCTTCATAAAAAATCCCAGTGACATTTGTCCAATTAATAAAATTCGTATCTTTAATTTTAACTATAACATTTAAGAAAAGCACTCACCCTCCTGTGCCAATGGACCTCTTCTGATGATTTTTTGAATCATAATAGCGTTGTAGGATCATTGCACTTCTGCTTTTCAAATATCCAATCTCCACCTCAATATAGTTCTCCAAATAGGAAATGAAAATGGATTTGATAAGCTTAGACAAGAAAGTCTGTTTATCAGTACCTAAGTTAAACTCCATCAACTTGCTGGAAAGATTGGTGGTTCTTTTCATGGAAAAAGGGGAAAAAACATAAATTCATATTTTAGGTATATTTTAATACTATGAAATATATTTTTTCAATAAACTATGTTAAACCACCATTCTTTGAGCCCTGTAATAGTGAGAACAGCTATACAGTTATATAGGGTAGCATGAGTAACATTAACATTAGTTTTGAAGCCTGCCATAAACTCCTAAGGATGACTTAGCAGAGTGACCCTGAACCAGTCTAGAAATGACAACAGTGGCAGACTGGCTCCAAGTATGATCTAATGCCATTCATGACATGAGATCCAAGAAAGAATATTAGCAGGTCTATTCTATATTTTCTTTTATCTTTGTTTATAAGAACTTTCCCCTAATTTTCTGTTTCTCACTACTGAAGATAGGGTCACTGGTGTTGCTTGTTGAAATGGTTACTTTTAAAAACCTTCCTCCTAAAATGACAACACTGAAAATGGCAATTGATTGGAAAACCACTCCATGTGAAGCTTCTAATAAAAATTTCTAAGTGTAACACTACCATTTACCAAAAAAAAGCACAAGACAAATTCTCCCATTGAACTTAAGGCTGAAATTGTCATTTTTTAAGAAGCTGTCATTTCCTTTTTCAATTTCTAAAGTTTTAAGTTCAGACAGTAGTATTATATGAATTCTCAGGGGAAAAAATGAAAGAACAGTAAACTAGCTCATAATAAAAATCAGAATCATAATTCTTAAGTCTTAGTTTAAACAAGTTAAACAAGATTTTATGAAAGCACATTAATACAAAGCATAATATCCAACTCCTAAAGTGAACACAATAAGAATGCTTTTATAAGAATACTAATTTATACAGCCAAGCATTTAATGCTAAAATGGACACTGCCACGACAGTTATTCAAAAATATCTGAATACTTCCTCATATCAATTAAATATAAGAAAACCTAAAATCTGTTATTTTCTAGTAATTAAAAATATACCTTGTATATAGATCATAGAGATTTTTGAGATATTGCTCTGCATCAGACTTCCTACATTCTTCTAACTGGTCTTTCACAAAAGTCTAAAAAAAGAAAAAAAGCAAGTAAACATTGTATTTTCCACCAAGATTTTCTTTTCTAAAAGTACAGTCTTGAATTGTTTATTTAAAAGCCAATGAAAATGTCAACACATAAATAATATACCAAATATTGAAGAATAAAAACTAAGCTTTAAAATTTTATTGTTTCTTATATTTACCTACAGATCTAATTAACCGTAGGACTAAATATTGGTAATTTGAAAATTTCTTTTTATATTGGTCTATCTGATCTCATGAAGCACATTTAACAAACAAAAGAACCAAAAAGAAAATCAATAGACTCAAATTACAAAAAGCATTATTTCCTAAATTGTTATCGGGGTAAAATTAGTATCCACTGAGACATTAATAGGAAGTACTATTAACTGAGAAATGCTATACATAATACCCCTCATTTCTGGAGAAATACAATATAGTACCTTTGAAGGCTATTAAAGAGTCATGACTTAAGTTTTAAAAACAATCACTTATTAAATATTGCTTAATCCAGTGGGAAACATAATTCAGAAAATGTAGCATGGGAGTCAAAATTGTAAACTTCTGTTTTTTTCCTTTTCATGTTAGTCTATTCTACAGATGATATTTTAAATTCTTGTTTAGTTTCACAAATGCCAACAACTGGCCAACAAAGGTAAAAGTCAAGGCTACCCTACTAAAATCTGGTATTATTACTAATAATGTTATTGCTGCTTCTGCTATAATGGTCACACAAACTTTTAAAGAGCTCTGATGACACTTCATGATCTGTTCCCTAAAATCTTGTTAAAAAAAAAAGCAGGGCCTCGCTAGTGGTGCAAGGGGTTCAGTCTCAGTTATGAAGCTATCAACAACAAGTTCAATTCCCAGCCAAGAAGCTGATTCACATGGCATAGCAGACCTCTCATGTCTTGCCCACTGCCCCACTCAACAGTGTATTTTAGTAATCTACCTGTTATGCTCCCCCACTGTATCTCTGTTGAATCCTCTTACCTCCCTGCACCTCTGGCCTACACCCCCGTTCTTGTATGCATAAATAATTAAAATAAATCTTTAAAAAAAGGATCATACTATCATTCTTTCCCCTTCCCTGAAGCAGATCACTACATATACAAACTAAATTACAAAGAACTTTTAAAACAGAGGGGGAAAGTCATGTATTACCTTCAGAAATAGTCAATATTTAAAATTACCTGTAGTTTGATTTCAAACACATTTTGTATAAGTTTTGCCAGTACTGTTTCTGGATTACTAAAGATATCACCAACTTGTTTGTTCACCCGTTGACAGAGTATTGCTGCATCTTCAAATATATCATTTCTCAAGTAAGCACCCTAAAAAAGCAGTTATTTTAAAGTCAGTAAATTTTTAAATGGCTCATAAACAAATTAACAAAATATAATAAAACACAATAAAGTGTACTGCTATGTTACCTCCTGGCATTGTTTTATATAAACATCAACACAATGGGAATAACCCTAAGGAAGAAAGAAAGAAACACATTAACATGGCTCTGGCTCAATTACAGTAACAATAATAATCCCAATAAAAGAATAACTATAGGGCCCTCCCTGGTGGC